>NC_088878.1:3715559-3857103 GCF_032884065.1 Artemia franciscana | reverse complement strand
CTTTTTTTAGTTTTTTCAGTTTTTTTTTTAGTTTTTTATTGGTTTTTACCTTTATAGTTTTTTTAGTTTTTTAGCTTTTTTGTTTTTTTTATTAGTTTTTAGTTTTTTTTGTAGTTTTTGCCTTTTTTTAGTTTTTTTCAGTTTTGACGTCACCTGATCCAGTTTTTTCAGGTGACGTCACCTGACACATCCATCCATCCATCCACAGACAACTTATTTTTATATATATAGATATTTTTTTATTACTTTTTAGTTTTTTTTGTAGTTTTTGCCTTTTTTTTCTCTTTGAGTGTCGTCATTTATTAGTTTTTTTCCTTTTTTTTTTTAGTTTTTTATTGGTTTTTACCTTTATTTTAGCTTATTTTTCAGTTTTTTCCTTTTTTTTAGTTTTTTTTATTTTTTATTTTTTTTAGTTTTTTACCTTTTTTTAGTTTTTTTAGTTTTTTAGCTTTTTTACTTTTTTTATTAGTTTTTAGTTTTTTTTGTAGTTTTTGCCTTTTTTTAGTTTTTTCAGTTTTTTTTTTAGTTTTTTATTGGTTTTTACCTTTATAGTTTTTTTAGTTTTTTAGCTTTTTTATTTTTTTTATTAGTTTTTAGTTTTTTTTGTAGTTTTTGCCTTTTTTTAGTTTTTTCAGTTTTGACGTCACCTGATCCAGTTTTTTCAGGTGACGTCACCTGACACATCCATCCATCCATCCACAGACAACTTATTTTTATATATCTATATATATAAAAATAAGTTGTCTGTGGATGGATGTGTGGATGGATGTGTGGATGGATGTGTCAGGTGACGTCACCTGAAAAAACTGGATTAGGTGACGTCAAAACTGAAAAAACTAAAAAAAGGCAAAAACTACAAAAAAAACTAAAAACTAATAAAAAAAATAAAAAAGCTAAAAACTAAAAAAACTATAAAGGTAAAAACCAATAAAAAACTAAAAAAAAACTGAAAAAACTAAAAAAAGGCAAAAACTACAAAAAAAAACTAAAAACTAATAAAAAAAGTAAAAAAGGTAAAAAACTAAAAAAATAAAAAATAAAAAAAAACTAAAAAAAGGAAAAAACTGAAAAATAAGCTAAAATAAAGGTAAAAACCAATAAAAAACTAAAAAAAAAAAGGAAAAAACTAATAAATGACGACACTCAAAGAGAAAGCGACCAGGACAAAAAACTAAAAAAAAAGGCAAAAACTACAAAAAAACTAAAAACTAATAAAAAAAATAAAAAAGCTAAAAAACTAAAAAAACTAAAAAAAGGTAAAAAACTAAAAAAACTAAAAACTAAAAAAAAACTAAAAAAGGTAAAAACTAAAAGAACTAAAAAAGAAAAAAATAAATGACGACACTCAAAGAGAAAGCGACCAGGACAAAAGGAATGTTCGATTAGCAATCAACAAAGCACCGGGACACAGGGAGTATAAATGACGACCAGGACACAAGTAAAAAAAAAAATAACAAAACTAAAAAGAAGGTAAAAACTACAAAAAAACTAAAAAGAAAAAAAAACTAAAAACTAATAAAAAAACTAAAAAATCTAAAAATCTAAATAAACTAAAAAAGAAAAAAAAAGGAAAAAAATAAAGGAGAAAAACAAAACTAAAAAACGAATGTATATACAGACCGGTACACCGGGATACAAATGACGACCGGGACACAGGGAATATAAATAACGACCGGGACACAGGGACACAACTACAACGGGGACACCGGGGGAAACAGGGGGATATAAATGACGACCGGGACAAAAAAACTAAAAAGAAATAAAAACTAAAAACTAATAAAAAAACTAAAAAATCTAAAAATCTAAATAAGCTAAAAAAGAAAAAAAAAGGAAAAAAATAAAGGAGAAAAACAAAACTAAAAAACGAATGTATATACAGACCGGGACACCGGGATACAAATGATGACCGGGACCCGGGACACAGGGAATATAAATGACGACCGGGACACAGGGACACAACTACAACGGGGACACCGGGGGAAACAGGGGGATAACCTGACAATCTATTTATATGCAAAGACAATGGGACAGCAAAGAATGTTGTATATTCGCAAGTTTTACGTAGTTAAAACCATATATATATATATATCTATATTCACAGGTGGGACATAGGGACACAACTACAATGGCGCGTAACTATTATGGCGCGTAACGACTTACGCGCGCGGGGGGGCTTGGGGGGGGCGCGAAGCGCCCCCACCAACTAGGTGTTGGGGTGGCGCGAAGCGCCACCCCAACAGCTAGTATAGATATATATATATATATATATATATATATATATATATATATATATATATATATATATGGTTTTAACTACGTAAAACTTGCGAATATACAACATTCTTTGCTGTCCCATTGTCTTTGCATATAAATAGATTGTCAGGTTTACCGACTCTTGAACATGCAACATATAATGGTCCATGGGAAAACAATCTGTATTCAGATCTATACCTCATGATTCTAATGATTGCCCTTGAGCTTTGTTGATGGTGATTGCTAATCGACCATTCCCTGTCCGGTGTCCCGGTCGTCATTTACATCCCCCTGTTTCCCCCGGTGTCCCCGTTGTAGTTGTGTCCCTGTGTCCCGGTCGTCATTTATATTCCCTGTGTCCCGGTCGTCATTTGTATCCCGGTGTCCCGGTCTGTATATACATTCGTTTTTTAGTTTTGTTTTTCTCCTTTATTTTTTTCCTTTTTTTTTCTTTTTTAGCTTATTTAGATTTTTAGATTTTTTAGTTTTTTCATTAGTTTTTAGTTTTTTTTCTTTTTAGTTTTTTTGTCCCGGTCGTCATTTATATCCCCCTGTTTCCCCCGGTGTCCCCGTTGTAGTTGTGTCCCTGTGTCCCGGTCGTCATTTATATTCCCGGTGTACCGGTCTGTATATACATTCGTTCTTTGAGTGTCGTCATTTGTTTTTTTCTTTTTTAGTTCTTTTAGTTTAATTTTTTTAGTTTTTTCCTTTTTTTCTTTTTAGTTTTTTTATTGGTTTTTACCTTTATGTTAGCTTATTTTTCAGTTTTTCCTTTTTTTTTAGTTTTTTTAATTTTTTATTTTTTTTAGTTTTTTACCTTTTTTAGTTTTTTTAGTTTTTTTAGTTTTTTTTTAGTTTTTTAGCTTTTTTACTTTTTTTATTAGTTTTTAGTTTTTTTGTAGTTTTTGCCTTTTTTTAGTTTTTTCAGTTTTTTTTTTAGTTTTTTATTGGTTTTTACCTTTATTTTAGCTTATTTTTTCAGTTTTTTCCTTTTTTTAGTTTTTTTTTAGTTTTTAGTTTTTTTAGTTTTTTACCTTTTTTTTAGTTTTTTTAGTTTTTTTAGTTTTTTAGCTTTTTTATTTTTTTTATTAGTTTTCAGTTTTTTTTTGTAGTTTTTGCCTTTTTTTAGTTTTTTTAGTTTTTTAGCTTTTTTATTTTTTTTATTAGTTTTTAGTTTTTTTTGTACTTTTTGCCTTTTTTAGTTTTTTCAGTTTTGACGTCACCTGATCCAGTTTTTTCAGGTGACGTCACCTGATCCACGATCCACAGATCCACAGACAACTTATTTTTATATATATAGATATTTTTTTTTTTACTTATGTCCTGGTCGTCATTTATACTCCCTGTGTCCCGGTGCTTTGTTGATTGCTAATCGAACATTCCTTTTGTCCTGGTCGCTTTCTCTTTGAGTTTCGTCATTTATTTTTTTCTTTTTTAGTTCTTTTAGTTTTTACCTTTTTTAGTTTTTTCCTTTTTTTCTTTTTAGTTTTTTATTGGTTTTTACCTTTATTTTAGCTTATTTTTCAGTTTTTTTCTTTTTTTAGTTTTTTTATTTTTTATTTTTTTTAGTTTTTTACCTTTTTTTAGTTTTTTAGTTTTTTTAGTTTTTTAGCTTTTTACTTTTTTATTAGTTTTTAGTTTTTTTTTTGTTGTTTTTTGCCTTTTTTTAGTTTTTTCAGTTTTTTTTTTAGTTTTTTATTGGTTTTTACCTTTATTTTAGCTTATTTTCAGTTTTTTCCTTTTTTTTTAGTTTTTAGTTTTTTTCGTTTTTTACCTTTTTTTTAGTTTTTTAGTTTTTTTAGTTTTTTAGCTTTTTTATTTTTTTTATTAGTTTTTAGTTTTTTTTTGTAGTTTTTGCCTTTTTTTAGTTTTTTTAGTTTTTTAGCTTTTTTATTAGTTTTTAGTTTTTTTTGTAGTTTTTGCCTTTTTTTAGTTTTTTTAGTTTTTTAGCTTTTTTATTTTTTTTATTAGTTTTTAGTTTTTTTGTAGTTTTTGCCTTTTTTAGTTTTTTCAGTTTTGACGTCACCTGATCCAGTTTTTTCAGGTGACGTCACCTGATCCACACATCCACAGACAGACAACTTATTTTTATATATATAGAAAGATATATCTATCTATCTATCTATATATATAAAAATAAGTTGTCTGTGGATGGATGGATGTGTCAGGTGATGTCACCTGAAAAAACTGGATTAGGTGACGTCAAAACTGAAAAAACTAAAAAAAGGCAAAAAACTACAAAAAAAACTAAAAACTAATAAAAAAAATAAAAAAGCTAAAAAACTAAAAAAACTATAAAGGTAAAAACCAATAAAAAACTAAAAAAAAAACTGAAAAAACTAAAAAAAGGCAAAAAACTACAAAAAAAAAACTAAAAACTAATAAAAAAAGTAAAAAAGCTAAAAAACTAAAAAACTAAAAAAACTAAAAAAAGGTAAAAAACTAAAAAAAATAAAAAATAAAAAAAAACTAAAAAAAAGGAAAAAACTGAAAAATAAGCTAAAATAAAGGTAAAAACCAATAAAAAACTAAAAAAAAAGGAAAAAACTAATAAATGACGACACTCTAAGAGAAAGCGACCAGGACAAAAGGAATGTTCGATTAGCAATCAACAAAGCACCGGGACACAGGGAGTATAAATGACGACCAGGACATAAGTAAAAAAAAAAAACTATCTATATATATAAAATAAGTTGTCTGTGGATCTGTGGATCGTGGATCAGGTGACGTCACCTGAAAAAACTGGATCAGGTGACGTCAAAACTGAAAAAACTAAAAAAAGGCAAAAACTACAAAAAAAACTAAAAACTAATAAAAAAATAAAAAAGCTAAAAAACTAAAAAAACTAAAAAAAGGCGAAAACTACAAAAAAAAACTAAAAACTAATAAAAAAGCTAAAAAACTAAAAAAACTAAAAAAAAGGCAAAAACTACAAAAAAACTAAAACTAATAAAAAAAATAAAAAAGCTAAAAAACTAAAAAAACTAAAAAAACTAAAAAAAGGTAAAAAACTAAAAAACTAAAAACTAAAAAAAAACTAAAAAAGGTAAAAACTAAAAGAACTAAAAAAGAAAAAAATAAATGACGACACTCAAAGAGAAAGCGACCAGGACAAAAGGAATGTTCGATTAGCAATCAACAAAGCACCGGGACACAGGGAGTATAAATGACGACCAGGACACAAGTAAAAAAAAAAATTAACAAAACTAAAAAGAAGGTAAAAACTACAAAAAAACTAAAAAGAAAAAAAAACTAAAAACTAATAAAAAAACTAAAAAATCTAAAAATCTAAATAAACTAAAAAAGAAAAAAAAAGGAAAAAAATAAAGGAGAAAAACAAACTAAAAACGAATGTATATACAGACCGGTACACCGGGATACAAATGACGACCGGGACACAGGGAATATAAATAACGACCGGGACACAGGGACACAACTACAACGGGGACACCGGGGGAAACAGGGGGATATAAATGACGACCGGGACAAAAAAACTAAAAAGAAATAAAAACTAAAAACTAATAAAAAAAACTAAAAAATCTAAAAATCTAAATAAGCTAAAAAAGAAAAAAAAAGGAAAAAAATAAAGGAGAAAAACAAAACTAAAAAACGAATGTATATACAGACCGGGACACCGGGATACAAATGATGACCGGGACCCGGGACACAGGGAATATAAATGACGACCGGGACACAGGGACACAACTACAACGGGGACACCGGGGGAAACAGGGGGATGTAAATGACGACCGGGACACCGGGACAGGGAATGGTCGATTAGCAATCACCATCAACAAAGCTCAAGGGCAATCATTAGAATCATGAGGTATAGATCTGAATACAGATTGTTTTTCCCATGGACCATTATATGTTGCATGTTCAAGAGTCGGTAAACCTGACAATCTATTTATATGCAAAGACAATGGGACAGCAAAGAATGTTGTATATTCGCAAGTTTTACGTAGTTAAAACCATATATATATATATATCTATATTCACAGGTGGGACATAGGGACACAACTACAATGGCGCGTAACTATTATGGCGCGTAACGACTTACGCGCGCGGGGGGGCTTGGGGGGGCGCGAAGCGCCCCCACCAACTAGGTGTTGGGGTGGCGCGAAGCGCCACCCCAACAGCTAGTAGATATATAAAAATAAGTTGTCTGTGTGTGGATCTGTGGATGGATCAGGTGACGTCATGTTTGTTCGCATATGACGTCTGAATTATTTCACACTAATACAAAAGAAGAAAAAAACTAAAAAAGGTAAAAACTACAAAAAAAACTAAAAAGACAAAAAAACTAAAAAGCTAAAAACTAAAAAACTAAAAAAAAGGTAAAAATCTAATAACTAAAGAAAACTGAAAAAAATAAAAAAAAGGCAAAAACTACAAAAAAAATAAAAACTAATAAAAAAATTAAAAAAGCTAAAAAACTAAAAAAACTAAAAAAAAACTAAAAAAAGGTAAAAAACTAAAAAAAAACTAAAAACTAAAAAAGAGAAAAACTAAAAAAAAGGAAAAAAACTGAAAAATAAAAGAGAAAAAGAAAACTAAAAAAATATGAATAAATATATATAAAAATAAGTTGTTTGTGGGTTATGTCTGTCTGTCTGTCTGTCGAGTGACGTCGTGTTTGTCCGCATATGACGTCTGAATTATTTCACACTAATACAAAAGAAGAAAAAAAACTAAAAAAGGTAAAAACTACAAAAAAAACTAAAAAGAAAAAAAAACTAAAAAAGCTAAAAAACTAAAAAAAACTAAAAAAAGGTAAAAAACTAAAAACTAAAAAAAACTGAAAAAACTAAAAAAGGCAAAAACTAAAAAAAACTAAAAACTAATAAAAAAACTAAAAAAGCTAAAAAACTAAAAAAACTAAAAAAACTAAAAAAACTAAAAAAAGGTAAAAAACAAAAAAAAACTAAAAACTAAAAAAGAAAAAACTAAAAAAGGAAAAAACTGAAAAATAATAGAAAAAGAAAACTAAAAAAATATTAATAAATATAAAAAATATAAATATAAATATAATATAAATTAGCAATCAACAAAGCACCGAGACACAAATGACGACCGGAACACAGGGAGTATAAATGACGACCAGGACATAAGTAAAAAAAAAAAAACTAAAAAAACTAAAAAAATGGTAAAAACTACAAAAAAAACTAAAAACTAATAAAAAAACTAAAAAATCTAAAAATCTAAATAAACTAAAAAAGAAAAAAAAGAAAAAAGGAAAAAAATAAAGGAGAAAAACAAAACTAAAAAACGAATGTATATACAGACCGGGACACCGGGATACAAATGACGACCGGGACACAGGGAATATAAATGACGACCGGGACACAGGGACACAACTACAATGGGGACGCCGGGGGGCACAGGGGGATATAAATGACGACCGGGACACCGGGACACAAGGAATATAAATGACGCCCGGGACACTCAAAGAGAAATCACAGACTGGAACACCGGGACACAAATGACGACCGGGACACAGGGAATATAAATGACGACCGGGACACAGGGACATAACTACAAAGGGGACGCCGGGGTGCACAGGGGGATATATAAATGACGATGGCGACTCAGGGAATGGTCGATTAGCAATCACCATCAACAAAGCTCAAGGGCAATCATTAGAATCATGAGGTATAGATCTGAATACGGATTGTTTTCCCATGGACCATTATATGTTGCATGTTCAAGAGTCGGTAAACCTGACAATCTATTTATATGCACAGACAATGGGACATCAAAGAATGTTGTATATTCGCAAGTTTTACGTAGTTAAAAACATATATATATATATATATATATATATATATATATATATATATATATATATATATATATATATATATATAGATATATATATATATATATATATATATATATATATATATATATATATATATATATATATATATATATATATATATATATATATATATATATATATCTATATTCAAAGGTGGGACATAGGGACACAACTACAATGGCGCGTAACTAATATGGCGCGTAACGACTTACGCGCGCGGGGGGGCTTGGGGGGGCGCGAAGCGCCCCACCAACTAGGTGTTGGGGTGGCGCGAAGCGCCACCCCAACAGCTAGTATATAGATATATCTTCTATAATAAGTTGTCTGTCTGTCTGTGGATCAGGTGACGTCATGTTTCTGTGTTGACTGACGTCATGAAATTAGTTGTCGTCATTTTTGCTTTGACGGTGACGTTATTCAAGATATTTAAGACATATGTTCACGTAGAAATCTGTTAATGTTTAAGTTTACAATGACTGATGAACTTACCATGGCAAAAGCCGATGAAGATGCTCAAAGAGTCTATGCCAAAAAACTTGCTGCTGATAGAGAAAGTCAGAAAAGAAAGCGTGCCGAGGAATCAAAAGAACAGCAAGGAAACAGGCTTGAGGCTGATAGAGAAAGAAAGAACAGAAAGCGTGCCGAGGAATCAAAAGAACAGCAAGGAAACAGGCTTGAGGCTGATAGAGAAAAAAATACAGAAAGCGTGCCGAGGAACTACCAGAGCAACGCGGAAGCAGACTTGCTGCTAAAAGAGAAAGTGAAAAAAGAAGGCGTGCCGAGGAATTACAAGAACAGCAAGAAATCAGGCTTGCTGCTGATAGAGAAAGTAAGAAAAGAAAGCGTGCCGAGGAATCAGAGCAACCTGAAAGTTATCGCCTGGCATTCAGGTACAACCCAGTCGATGATTATAGCTTGAGTAGATGTGTTCAAATCGGGACAATGTCTAAAATTTGTCCCTATTGCAAGGCCTTGAAATTCAATGGTGAAACAATGGGAATGTGTTGCGCCTCAGGAAAAGTTAAACTTCCTCTATTGGCTGCACCACCAGAGCCATTGAAGACAAATGAATGCTTGCCTGAAAAATTCTAATTTATGGGCACACGTAAAAATATTAAAATTAACTACAAATATGCGTGTCCGATTGCAAAACGATGACTCTGGTCAAACATTTTCAGATCAATTGCTGACAATTGGAAACGGAAAGCTCCCAATAGACTCAATTTCAGGACCTATACAACTACCTGTTGATTTCTGTAATTTAGTGACGTCCAAAAATGAATTGATTGAAAAAAATTTTCCGAATATTATAAAAAATTATAAAAATAATAAATGGCTAAGTGAAAGAGCGATTCTCGCACCAAAAAATATAGACGTCCACGAAATCAACAATATTGTTTTGACCAAGATTCGAGACCAGGCAGTCCTTTACAAGTCAGTCGACACAGTTTTGGAACCAAATGAAGCGGTTAATTATCCATCTGAATTTTTAAATTCCATAGATCTTTCAGGGTTTCCACCACACGTGCTACAACTTAAAATAGGCGTACCAATAATACTTTGAAAAGTATTAAAAAAAGAGCGTTTGCATATGATGTCATTATTAGTACATACGGCTTTGTATATGCAGAGACAATGGGAAACCCAAGAATGTTGTATATTCGCAATTTTTACGTAGTTTAACTCCTGCAGACAAAATGAATGCTTGCCTAAAAAATTCTAATTTATGGGCACACGTAAAAATATTAAAATTAACTACAAATATGCGTGTCCGATTGCAAAACGATGACTCTGGTCAAACAGTAGACTCAATTTCAGGACGTATACAACTACCTGCTGATTTTTGTAATTTAGTGACGTCCAAAAATGAATTGATTGAAAAAGTATTTCCGAATATTCTAAAAAATTATAAAAATAATAAATGGCTAAGTGAAAGAGCGATTCTCGCACAGTTTTGGAACCAAATGAAGCGGTTAATTATCCATCTGAATTTTTAAATTCCATAGATCCTTCAGGGTTTCCACCACACGTGCTACAACTAAAAATAGGCGTACCAATAATACTTTTAAGAAATATCAATCCATCAAAGCTTTGCAATGGCACGCGACTTGCCGTAAAAAAAAAACAATGGAAAACCTAATAGAGGCTACAATCTTGACAGGGCCTTATGAGGGTGAGGCTGTTCTTATTCCTCGCATTCCCATGATTCCAACGGATCTGCTTTTTCAATTTAAAAGATTGCAATTCCCAATTCGATTAGTATTTGCAATCACCATTAACAAAGCTCAAGGTCAATCATTAGAAAAATGTGGTATAGATCTTAATACTGATTGTTTTTCCCATGGACAATTGTACGTTGCATGTTCGAGGGTCGGTAAACCTGACAATGTATTTATATGCAGCGACAATTGGACAGCGAAGAATGTTGTATATGCGCAAGTTTTACGCAGTTAATTTGTATTGTATCTATCTATCTATCTATCTATATAAAAACGAGTTGTGTGGATGCATGTTTGTTTGTTTGTAAAAAGAGCGTTTGCATATGACGTCATTATTAGTACATACGGCTTTGTATATGCACAGACAATGGGAAAGCCAAGAATATTGTTTATTCGCAATTTTTACATAGTTTGAAACACATATATAAATCTATCTATATTCACAGGTGGGACATAGGGACACAACTACAATGGCGCATAACTAATATGGCACGTAACGACTTACGCGCGCGGGGGGGGGGGGGGGTTGGAGGGGCACGAAGCGCCCCACCAACTAGATATAATATATATATATATATATATATATATATATATATATATATATATATATATATATATATATACTAGCTGTTGGGGTAGCTGTTGGGTCATAATGGTATAACCAATATATATTGGGGGCGCCACCCCAACACCTAGTTGGTGGGGCGCTTCGCGCCCCCCCCCCCCAAGCCCCCCGCGCGCGTAAGTCGTTACGTGCCATATTAGTTACGCGCCATTGTAGTTGTGTCCCTTTGTCCCACCTGTGAATATAGATAGATTTATGTATGTGTTTCAAACTACGTAAAAATTGCGAATATACAACATTCTTGGCTTTCCCATTATCTGTGCATATACAAAGCCGTAAGTACTAATAATGACGTCATATGACAACGCTCTTTTTACAAACAAACAAACATGCATACACACAACTCGTTTTTATATAGATAGATAGATAGATAGATACAATACAAATTAACTGCGTAAAACTTGCGAATATGCAACATTCTTCGCTGTTCAATTGTCGCTGCATATAAATAGATTGTCAGGTTTACCGACCCTCGAACATGCAACGTACAATTGTCCCTGGGAAAAACAATTAGTATTAAGATCTATACCACATTTTTCTAATGATTGACCTTGAGCTTTGTTAATGGTGATTGCAAATGCTAATCGAATTGGGAATTGCAATCTTTTAAATTGAAAAGGCAGATCCGTTGGAATCATGAGAATGCGAGGAATAAGAGCAGCCTCTTCCTCAAAAGGCCCTGTCAAGATTGTGGCCTCTATTAGGTTTTCCATTGTTTGTTTTTACGGCAAGTCGCTTGCCATTGCAAAGCTTTGGTGGGTTGATATTTCTTAAAAGTATTATTGGTACGCCTATTTTTAGTTGTAGCACGTGTGGTGGAAACCCTGAAAGATCCACGTAATTTAAAAATTCAGATGGATAATTAACCGCTTCATTTGGTTCCAAAACTGTGTCGACTGACTTGTAAAGGACTGCCTGGCCTCGAATGTTGGTCAAAACAATATTGTTGATTTCGTGGACGTCTATATTTTTGGGTGCGAGAATCGCTCTTTCACTTAGCCATTTATTATTTTTATAGTTTCTTAGAATATTTGGAAATACTTTTTCAATCAATTCATTTTTGGACGTCACTAAATTACAGAAATCAGCAGGTAGTTGTATACGTCCTGAAATTGAATCTACTGGGAGCTTTCCGTTTCCAATTGCCAGCAATTGATCTGAAAATGTTTGACCAGAGTCATCGTTTTGCAATCGGACACGCATATTTGTAGTTAATTTTAATGTTTTTACGTGTGCCCATAAATTAGATTTTTTCGGGCAAGCATTCATTTCGTCTGCAGGAGTTGATCTAGGTATTATAGGTAATGTTTGCCTGAAATCTCCCGCAAGCAATATTAATGTGCTGCCAAAGGGTTTCGACTTCCCTCGCAAATCTTTTAAGCATTGATACAGAGCCTCGAGCGATTTTTTATGTGCCATTGAGCACTCATCCCAAATAATAAGTTTGCATTGCTGCAATACTTTACCCATCCCAGATGATTTGGAAATATTGCACCTGGGAGTTTCTGTAGAATGCAAATTCAGAGGCAATTTCAAAGCGGAATGAGCAGTTCTTCCACCAGGCAGCAATGTTGCGGCTATTCCGGACGACGCAATTGTCAACGCTGTATCATTTTTTGATCGAATTGATGCCAGAATCACTTTTATCACAAACGTTTTACCAGTACCTCCTGGCGCATCCAAAAAGAAAATTTCTCCAACGTTGTTATCGACACAATGCATTATCGTATCATAAATGTCTTTTTGTTCCGACGTTAACTTGGAAATGTTATTTTGTACATACAACAATAGATCACTCGTACTGTAACTTTGTTCACGATCCAATTCTACACATGTCGAAACAGCAGCGATACGGTTATGTGAAGGCATTCCCAAATCCTGAAGAGGTTTGTTTGCCATACGTACGCACAAATCTTCTATAATAGCTAAAGTGTAGTTATAAATTTCAGATGTAAAATCAAAAGTCTTATCTGACGTCTTTAACTGTTTTCGATGGAGTATATCTTCGGACATTTTTGACTTATATTTTTCCCATAGCTCTGTAGGAGCTGATGGAGAGCAAGTTGTTAAAATGATGCCAAACAATGCACGAATTTGACTTGGGGTTGACGTTTCGCACGCGTCATTGATGCAGTTATCCCAGTGTTGGTCATTCTCCAATAAATTCAGAGCTTGGCATGCACTACGGTAAGTGTCATGTATAGTACCGTTTACAGTTCTCAAATGCTCAAAGGATGTCGGACCGGGTACATTCACCAAAAGCAGGCGTAGAAAGAAGCATTCATGTTGATAGGGGTGAACGGTGTAGAGTCTTCCTATCGTGGTATCTTTGAAGATGGTAGGTTGGCCGTCGACTGACGTATGTCGTCATGTTTGTTATGACAATGACGTCATTAAAAGTATTTAAGAAAATCGTTCAAAGACAAATTTTTAATTGTAAGAAGATCGTGGACGGAAAAATATTTAATCGTAAAATGACTGAATAACCTACAAGGGCAACAGATTCTTTATATTTTTATATATATATATATATATATATATATATATATATATATATATATATATATATATATATATATATATATATATATATATATATATATATATATATATATATATATATCTGGTGTTGTGCTGAAGACGGCCCTTGGAAATAGGGCCGAAATATTCACTGAATGGAATCCCACTGTCTTTAGAAAATTTCGGTAATGTTTCTAAATTGTGTTTGTTTAAAAAAAGGTGTTAAAATAGGTGCTGAGTATCCCAATGAATAAAGTAGGGTTCGTATTAAAAATTTTTAGTTCAACACTTTCACGATCAATGCAGTGTCCGGTCTCAGTTTGTTTTCTTTATTCTTTTTTTTTACTTGCAAGATTACAAAGAAAAACACATAAAAAAAGGCCAACTCTGAGTGAAATACGTGAAACTATTATGAGTAATGATTATGAAAATCACTACTTATTCTTTGGTTTCTCTGACAATGTGAAATTATTGGGAAGACATTTTTTTACTGTTTTAAAAAGAAGAGTTGAGAGAAAGAGTCAAACTTTAGTGTAAAGAACGGGGCGTTGATGAGGAAGCAGCCCCTTTCATATACGAAGTAATTTTTGTTCGTTTTAAATTTTAATGTCGCTCCTTACTTTCAGCTGAAACACAGTCTTTGTTCTGAAAATAAGAGTCTTGAATTAGGAGAGTCTAATTAGAAGAGTCTTAATCAGGAGTCTAATTAATAAAGTCTTGAGTACCTAAATTGTTTTTTTACCCCATTCTCCGTATCTTAATTATTTATGATAATTCAGAATTTTTTTTTGTGAAGTCTGATAAATTTTTTTTATTGAGAGCCATAACCCACCATTGACAAGCATCTAAGATGTACTTGTAGTATCAGTAGTAAAAGTAGTAGCATCCGTGTTGATAGCATAGCTAGTGTACTTATTCTTGCCTTTTGGCCAATTGAATATTCCCTGAATTATGTCCCGGAATTTTGAGCTTATTTCGGTAAGCTGTTCCAAATATATTGCTAATATTCCCTTTTGACAATCTATAGGTACATAGTATGTTTCGACTTAGTTCAATTTTCCCCTTAATATTTCTTCAAATTTTCATTTGAGTACCTTCAGCCTTGGTATTCCTTGCTATAGAATTAGTAGTTGTAATGGTAGCATTTGAAGTAGTGGTAGTAGTTGCATAAATAGTCACAGTAGTAGTAGTAGTAACGATAGTATTAGCATCCAAATACTTCTGTTTTAGTCCATTGTTCATCCCCTTTATCCTTTTCTGGAAGTTCCAAATTAATGCAATCAGTCATTCCTGAGCTTCACCGTTATGACAACCCGTGTGCACATAACATTTTTTAATTTAGTGCAACATTCCCCTCAACATTCTCTGATAGGTTTACCTGAATGCCCTTTGTTTTTTTATATACAAAAGGTTATGCCCACCAAGGCAAGGGATTGACAATGTATAAGTTGTTTTTTATTCACTGTGGTGTTTGATCAGTATTAATTTTAGAAGTAGTCCAAGGTTTTCTGTTACGAGTCGGAATAACGATGGGCAAAACATAGCTATCGGCCTCAGGAACAGCAAGTGTCGCACGAATCTCTATCGTTCCGGCCACGTTACGTGAGAAACTTTGGGGTATATCAGCTTTTGCAGCTTCATCGTTTCCCTCCCCTTCGTCACTCACTTCATCCACGTCATGAGGGATTATAATTATATCAGCAGGGTCCTCGTTGTCGCAAGCCATCTCTTGTAATGTGACAACAGCTTCCTGAATGTTTCGAAATTGTTTGGATCTCAATTGTAAGGAAAACATTTTTTTAAGCTTATACCAACCAATGCTCGTCTCTGCAAAATTTGGAATAAAAAATTTTAATAAATAAAAACTTTTTGTAAAACTTTAATAAAAACTTGTTGATAAAATTTTGATAACATTTTGTGATGTAGATTTTCATAGCAGACTCATAAATAGCACTCCATAATCCTGCTCCTTTATGAACTGGTTTTGCTAAGGACTCTAGTATAGTCAGTATTAGTTGAAACTATAGGTAAGCATTAGCTTAGAAGTGGCCTCGTCAAATTTCTTAAAATATCCATTTCTACTAAAACCAAGAAAAAATACTTACCATTGATAATTCTGGATGTGAAAATTTAATTTTTTGGCTTAGACACTGATCTGAACTATGGAACACTCCTGGGTGCCTCAGCTACAAAACAATGAGCTAAAAAAAAAAAAGTTAAACGTTTCCCAATTTGGAACAATGGGCGCTAATGGTCTAAGTAAGGAAAAGAGAAGACCTTAAAAAGGGTTTATTCCAAGTTTTTATATATTACCATCTGAATGTCAAAGCTCTAACTTAACTTTCATAAGCTGATGTAATGCAATAATGGTGAAAGGCAGCCAATTTTGATTAATCTATCAATGCAAATCGGTTTTGCATTACCATTTCATGCAAATAGGTTCTTAAGGATAGTTATCAGCAACTGAAAGCAATAATTTCGATAACTGTTTTCGATTAAGACTATTTTTCAGTAACGTATCTTCTGATAAATCAATTAGTTATTCACTTGCTTTCGTTGACATACTATTTGATAAGTTATCTTGACATGGGTTACAAATACAACTTAACAAAGAAACTTTTCATCTCTTCCCAAAATAGTTGTTTAAATTATTTTTCAACAGTGGTAAATGAATGGAAATTTCAGATAATAACTTCATCTTAGGCTGCATATAGTTTCCACATAATAAAACTTTCAAGTGTTTTAAAGCAGTCATACTTGCCGTTATCAATGCAACCGTTATTAATGCAAAAAAAAATAAATTATTAGACACTTGAACAAAAAATTTTGCAAAACAACACTAAATTCTTGAGAAAAATCATTATTTTAGCAACAAAATAACTAAAAACATAATTAACTGCTTCAAAAGACAACCTGCTTTTGCGTTTCAAAATTGTATGTTTTAGTAGCTTTTTAGACTTTTAGCAGTGTTTTATCGATGTGATTTACTTCTTTGTTTTTTTCTATTCAACAAAAGGCACCAATGGGAGGTGGTAAAATTACCTCCCTAGAAATATTTCGAAAAATATTTTTATTTTGGTGTTTCATCTTTTCTAAGCCAAAATCCCGCCTACATTTTTAAAACACCTTTTTATTCCCTTATAAAATAATCCTTTCTCCACCACTTGCATTTTACTGGATTAGCACCTTTGGCTTATCTTCCCATTGCGTGATTGTTAGCTTTTTTAGGGGTAGTTTCATCGAAATATTTACTTTTTCTTTTTAGAAATTTTTTGCTTGACCCCTTTTCTAAAAAAAAAATATATCCCTATGCATTTAGAAACCATTTTCTTTTGTCTTTAGTTGAACTATTGAAATAATTACAGGGACACGGTTGAGTATATTTGTCAAAGCTCAGGGTGGGGGTATGGTTGCAAAGTTGGACCTAATGTTTCCAAATAAAGTCAAAATGACACTTGAAATGGAAAAATGAGCCATATAGTATTATAAAAGCAAAGATATACTATAGAAAACTGACCTATTTCTCTGAATGCTTGAATTTTGCTGGCTTATGTTAGTTTTGAAGAGATTTTTGTAGAAAATTAATTTGAGCAGGAAGAAAACTGGGGTCTGGAGAGGACAGTTGCGGCCCTTCTCACATCAAATCACGTCCCTGCTAGAGCATGAGCGAGAATCTATGAATTTTAAGATCTTTGATAAATTCAGGCAAAGATGTAATTAAACAAAGCATACACAGTGGTGTAAATAAAATTCTGTGTTCTTTTGAGAATTTTATTTTAGAAAATAAACACAAACAGCACGAAATTGTAAACCACTATTCCTTAAACTACAAAAAACTTCCGATTCAGTATTTGTGGAACGTCTGTTTGATCTTCGGCTTCATACTTTTGTTTGATGAAGCAAAATTAAATAATAATTGTGTTGGCCTACTGCAAAGTCTTTCTGAAATTATAAAAATCGAATATCGAAATTTTTTTTGGGATTTAAAGAGTTTTAAGTTAATTAATTCATCATATGCCTAAATATTGACACACTAAATTTTCTGCTCTTAATCTCATGTCTAACGCTTTCAAATACAATCTCCCAAGCTTTCATTACTACAATTTGTTCTTTTGCTATTTTTTTATATTGTAATAAATTATTAGATATTTTCTAAAGCATTCTATTAATTCTTTTGTGTACATTTTTACATTTTTTTTTGTTTGGTAAGAATCAATGGAAGACTTTTAACTTGCGCTTTGCATTTTTTTTTCTGTTTTTCTAAACATTTGTTTACTAGACGCATTAACTTTGTAAAGAAAACGGCACGCAAATAGCTGGAAAATCCAAAAAAGTTGCAATTAGCTTTCATTTCAGAAGAGTTGCCTCAATAATTTGCTACTATTGAATATCCAGTACCGTTATTCAAAAGAAAAGGAAGGATAAATAACAGATTATAGCATATAAACAATTTATTAATTATATGTTAATTTGATTCACCTGTTTTTATCCCTTCAGAATGCTAGTTATTTTTAAAGTTTGTGTGGGAAAAAAAAATCAATGTTATTTATCCTTCTTCTAAAAACCGAATCGAATTTATTAAAATTCATGATTTTCCAAACCATCCGAGAATAGACTTGGCTTATTGTTAAATCCTTTTTCGGTACATTTCTAATTCGGCAAGTGTGGATAAAATAAGTCCCTGATTTAAAAGCACAGATTTAGGCCAAACTTGTTCTAAATGACATCTGAAAGTGAGGTAGAGTCAAAAACCAGTATCCAGTAGAGCAAAATTATGTAAAATTAAAACTTCCTCACCTTGTTACCAAAGGGAAATTGAAAAAAATTGAATATACCAATGAATAGTGAAAAATCTAAGCTAGGTTATTCATCAATATAGTTATTTAGGGACAAACACTTAAAAATATTAGTCTATTGGCTTACTACAAGGATCTGTTTTTGGGAATAGTTATTATCCTATTTTGATGTATGGATCCTTTCACTGTCTCAGTTTTATTCATGCATTATGTAACTTTTATTGTTTGATATCTATTCTACAAGTCATTAAGGTAAAATTCTAGTTGAGTGACCTCTTGCTGTCTCAGAAAGAGGTTAGGTTAGGAAAATGAAACTTTCAGGGATGGGTTTACAGGCTTAAGTAGCCTATATCTGGGGAAGGTATTTTAAAGTACCCACCTCCACTCCTTCTCCTTCTAGAGAGCCCTGAAATTTGCCTACATGGCAGGTTAATACCTATTGAAATATTGTCAAAAAAAACATTTTACCTTAATTTTCAGTTACCAGTTGCTTTTTTTCAGCCTTTAGTTCTGAAAATGCAATTCCTGTTATTTGAGTAGAATTCTGAGCCATATCAATGTTTTTTTTTCAAAATTTAGGAAATGTATTTGCATATATTTAAAACCTTATAAATTGGAATTGAGCAAAGTTGTGAACCTTAAAACATTTTTGTTGTAGGCCACTTCATTCAAGCAGAAGATTTATTTTACAAAGTTTCATTTTTATAACATATATTTTTAAAGGTTAGGACCCTCTAGAGGGAGAAAGAGTAGAGGTAGGTTCTTTCATTCATGTATTAACAGAAAGCTGATTTTCTTCAGTTTAGAAAATGTAACTTTTATTGCTTGATATCTATTCTATAAGTCATTAAGGTAAAATTCTAGTTGAGTGACTTCTTGCTATCTCAGAAAGAGGTTAGGTTAGGAAAATGAAACTTTCAGGGATGTGTCTACAGGCTAAAGTAGCCTATATCTGAGGAAGGTATTTTAAAGTACCCACCTCCACTCCTCCCTCTAGAGAGCCCTGAAATTTGCATACATGACAGGTTAATACCTATTGAAATATTGTCAAAAATACATTTTACCTTAATTTTCAGTTACTAGTTACTTTTTCTTAGCCTTTAGTTCCAAAAATGCAATTCCTGCTATTTGAGTAGAATTCTGAGCCATATCAATGTTTTTTTTTCAAAATTTAGGAAATGTATTTGTATATATTTAAAACCTTATAAATTGGGATTGAGCAAAGTTGTGAACCTTAAAACAATTTTGTTGTAGGCTACTTCATTCAAGCAGAAGATTTATTTTGCAAGGTTTCATTTTTATAACACACATATTTTTAAAGGTCATCAAAGGTCAGGACCCTCTAGAGGGATAAGGAATGGAAGTAGGTACTTCAAAATATCTTCCTGGGACATACTTTAGCGTGTTCCTGACCTAAACCCTTTTTGAGATAGCAAGAAGTCACTCAACTAGAATTTTACTGTCATTAATATTAAATATAATTTTTTCATTTCAATAGTTCATCAAAACAGAGACCACATTATTATTGGTGAAAATTTTACTAAGAAGATAGGACTCTTGTGGCTTTATCTCACACTGTATCATATGGTAAAATTCTAGTTTAGTGACTTCCTGCTATCTTGAAAAGGGGTTAGGCTATGAAAATGAAACTTTCAGGGATGGGTCTAAAGGCTTAAGTATGTCCCAGGAAGGTATTTTGAATTGCATACATCCACTCCCTCTCCCTCTAGAGGGTCCTGACCTTTGATGACCTTTAAAAATTTGTGTGTTATATAAGTGAAACCTTGCAAAATAGATGTTCTGTTTGAATGAAGTACAACAAAATGGTTTTCAGCTTCACAACTTTGCTCAATCCCAATTTATAAGGTTTTAAAGGTATATAAATAAATTTCCTAAATTTTGAAAAAAAAAAACATTGATATGGCTCAGAATTCTACTCAAATAACAAGAATTGCATTTTCAGAACTAAAGGCAGAAAAAAAGCAACTGGTAACTAAAAATTAAGGTAAAACATTGTTTTGTTAAAATTTCAATGGGTAGGCTATAGACCTGTCATGTAGGCAAATTTCAGGGCCCTCTAGAGGGAGAAGGGGCAGAGATAGGTACTTTAAAATACTTTCCTGGGATACACTTTAGCTGTAGATGCATCCCCAAAAGTTTCATTTTCCTAACGTAACCCCTTTCTGAGATAGCAAGAAGTCACTAAACTAGAATTTTACTCATCATACTATAGGAAAATAGAGGTGGTTCTAAAACCCATCTGTTTTTTTTTTCTAGAATGCCAAAGAAAAGTGATTTTTTTCCAAAAAGAGTCCTTTTATCCTAGGCTATAGAATCATAGTTGTATAACTATAGGCTACTTTGATCATTTTGTGTTAAACACTTAAATAGACTGCCAAAAAGATCAGCTGTTCATGCATTTGACTAAAAATGGTGGTATTACATGAGTAGGCTAGTTTTCTCTAAAGAATAGAAACAGTAGGCTAAGCATATTCTCATAGGCTCAATTCTACTACTTGTCCAGTGTAGCAAACCCCAGACAATTTTATTGTTAGGCTATTTGAAATACTAGCCCAATGACCCACCAATCAAAGTTTCATTGGCCACATCACTTCCAATCCCACAAAAATAGTAATATAAATTATTCCATTGAGAACCCCAAATGATAAAACTAAGGCTACACCAATATATTGGCTGGCCAATATGGAGTTCAATGCCATTTTTGGATATTAAGAAAAAAAATGTCAGACATTGGCCTTTTATTTCTTATGTTTTACTTATCCAGAAGATAGTGCCATATTTCATTAGGGAATTTTTGCTTGTCCAATCCTTAGGAGTAGCACCACCAGCTAAGGCCAACCATGATTGAGAGAGCAGCAAAGGTGGGTCCAATGAAATTAAAGTATATGTGTTGTCAATACACACTGGGTGCAACAATGTTCAAAATATGTGGTGAGTTCAAGAACATATCACTTCTACCAAAAGACTAAAATAAACCATACATTTCTGTTTACTGGATATTTACTTGCATGGGTAGAAGATTCAATCAGTTATAACCATGATATCCAGGAGCACAGCTAAGGGGAAATAGAGTTATCATGAGGTGAGGAGCAGGGGTATGATTTGCTATGGGGCAGGGATGGGGTAACTGCCCCTTCTAGTCTTAATTTTGCCCTCCCCCAGCTGAAATTTAGTTTCCATAAAAAATCTTGTCAAAACTAAGATAAGCCTGCATAATTAAATTATCCAGTGAAGCTGGTCAGTTTTCTTTACAGTATCTTTGCCATTATGGTAATATATGGCTGGTTTTTTAGTTTTCACTGTCATTTTTACTTGAGTTAGGAAAATTGGCTCCAACTCCCCCCCCCCCCTAGGATTTCAACAAAATTATGCCACTGGTGAGGAAAGGGGAAGTTCTAAGGTGTTGGCAGCATATGCTGATGCCTTAGAAATTTGTCTTTTTTACCTTGGAAATTTTGCTAATGTGTCTGCATTTGTTGGTATTACCTTAATATTTCCTTAAGTCACATTGTCCAGCAAAATAAGGATTAAATCATGTAGAATCACTGGTTAGTGATGATGATGGTTAGACATCTCATTGGCATCCCACTCAGTTTGCCATGGCTTTGATGACCATTCTCCATCAACAGCTCTTAAAGGCATAAGTACTGGGGGGTAGTGACTGTTTCTTTGGTGAGTAAATTCCACAAACTCACTATTCTGTTAGTGAAGAAGTTATTGCATAGTCTAGTGGTAGCTCTCTTCTGATATAGTTTCTGACTATGCTCCCTAGTTCTGGCAGACCAGTCAAGTTGAAATGGCTTATTTAATGGGGAGTTTGAATTCAGGAGCTCATGCATCATAATAATATCACCCCTTTTATGTCTGTAGACAATAGTGGGGAGTTTCAGTTGCTTCAGACAGGATGAGTAGTTTCAAGTATTTGCATTCCTTAATTGCTTTTGTAGCCCATCTCTGAACAGCTTCTAACTTCTACTGGTCACCTTTGTTGAGGGGGCTAGCAATACACATGTCAAACTCCAAATTAAGCCTGACCAATGCCTCATATAATTTAGTCATCACCATAGGTGACCTACTAGTAATTGTTCTTTTTATAATGCCAAGGGTTTGGAGTGCTTTGGCTACAGCTGTCTGTGTGTGCATAGTGAATTTTAATTATTTATCAAACATGACCTTCAAGTCTCTCTCCACTTCAGACAAGATAATAGTGTGTCTTGATCCATCCATCCCTAACATATGATAAGGGAATTTCTCATTTTTCTTTCCAAAGTGGATTGTTCAACAATTATTTGCATTGAATTCAAGCCTCCACAAAGTTTCCCACTGGGAGAGTACCCATAGGTCATTCTGCATAGAGGCTCTCTTGTTGGGTGTATTGACAGGTCCAATGAGTTTGGAGTCATCAGCATAAAGACTTATTTTATTTTTGAGTGTGGTTGGTGCATCATTAATATTAATGTTGAATAAAGTTGGTCCCAAGATGGTTCCCTGGGGCACTCCACTTAATACTTCCACTTCTTCTGAAAAGAATACCTGTCCATTTTTTCCAAATATTTTCACCCTTTGCTTTCTCCTGGAAAGAAACTGAAGCACCCATTCTACGATTTATTCTAATTGCAAATAACTTGGTCCTTAGTCGACAGTGACATACTTTATCAAAGGCTTTTGCAAATCCAATAGAACCAAGTCAACAGGGATTGCTTGATCTAGATGCTCAGTAACATAACCATACACATCAATCAATTTAGTCTCAACCAGGCATCAATGTTTGAAGCCATGCTGACTATCACTGAGCAGCTCATTGTTGTCAAGTGTTTGACAATGTGAGTCTTCACAATTTCTTCTAAGAGTTTACCAGCTACAGATGTAAGACTAATGGGTTGATAATCAGAAACGCTGTTGTGGCTACCCCCTTTGTGTACAGGTGTAATGTTAGCATTCCGCCAGTCTTGAGGGATCTGCTTAGTATCAAGAGACTTCTGAAACATGTTCATAAGGGGAAGGGTTATTTCCACATGAGCTTCTTTCAATACTCGTGGGTGAACTTCATCAGAGCCAACTGATTTGTTAGGATTAAGCAGCTTCAGACAACTCTCCACACCAGAGGCAACCACAGTTATCTTTTGCATAGGTTCCTCAATCGAATATTCTGGTGCTTCTGGTAAGGGGGCATCATCTGGAGGCATGAACACTGACTTAAATTGACTACTCAATTCAGCTGCTATATCTTTTGGGGTACTATCTATATTGCCATTCACAAGTAGTTCTGTAACTGAGTGTCTCCCCGGATTCCAAGCTGAAGCATACTTCCAAAATCTCTTAGGATTAGATTTTGAATCCAATGCCAATCCCTCTTCATATTCTGTCATAAGCTTTCTTGTGAGATACCTAACTTTATTTTGGGTTTGTTTAAATTTCTTATGGGAGGGGTTACTTTTGTATTTGCTCAAATACCCTTTCTGTTGCTGTTGCTCTGTTGCTTTATTATGTATTTCTGTTTTTCTGTTTTTTATTGTTTTTCTGTTGCTTTAATTAAAACCCTTTTCATTTCAAGCCAAGCCTTCTCCATATTCTTATCATCAATGAATGACCAATCCTGGTGTACCAACTCTTGTCTGACCTGGTTGTAATTTGTGTACATATGCTTAATGCCAATTATCCTTTTGTGGGTACAACCTAAGCCTACAAGTAATTGGAACATGGTCACTTGCTCTGAATGGTGGTTCTGAGTTGACACTAATGAACATCTCATGGTCATTAATTAACAAACGGTCTAGTAGGGTTGGGTTCTGCCCACTTCTATACCTGGTTGCAACATGGTCACTTGCTCTGAATGGTGGTTCTGAGTTGACACTAATGAGCATCTCATGGTCATTAATAAACAAACGGTCTAGTAGGGTTGGGTTCTGCCCACTTCTATACCTGGTTGGAAAATCAATTGCTTGGTATAGTGAATGTTCATGAAGGCACTCTAGAAGTGGGCCATTTGAGTTATTAACCCCTTCTGCAACAGCAAACCCATCAATCCACTGTGGTTCCAGTAAATTAAAATCTCCAACAATAAGAATGTTCTTATTATATTGCTTCATGACATTATTAATAGAATATGCAATTGCTAGAAGGGAACTTGTCTGACAAGGGGAGCTGGGACTTCTATAAAAACAGCCTATGACTACAGGGAGACTTCACTGCAGAACTTATTTGCTCAACCCAAGGTTCGTAATCTGAATTCACTGTAATAGCTCTTACCTGAAGCAAAGATCTGATGTACACTGCTATCCATCTACCATTTGGCCTTGACATATTGGTGAGTAGCTCAAATCCAGGGACTTGAATTTCTGTATCAGTAAGAGCAAATGCAGTATATTTAGGTTTCACCTCAGTGAAGGCAAAAACACTTACTTCATGCCTCGTTGACATCACCAACTTAATTTCGTTCATCTTTGTAGTAATTCAGTCTACATTGCTATATAGTACCATAAGTCCTTCAATAATAGTATTGTCATCATTAGCTTTGCTTGATCCAGAATCACATGATTTAAAAGAAATGGTATCTGATATGTGTTCCTAATTTCTGGTATCCAATTTAGCACTAACATACGATTCAGTTTCTGCATATTTCGTAGAGCCAACTTCACTAGTACTATCACAAATGGAAACACTGCTTATAGAACTATTTACAAGTCTTAAAGGGGTACCAGATACATCTATGATTTTATGACATTCTCCTGCGATGGTGACTGACTCGGAATAGGACGTTGAGTACTGGGTCCTGGCACGGTTGTTACGTTACCTAGTCTGCAAACGTTCAGGACAGTAACTTCAGGGATTCCATAATCATTAGCCAAATAATCATGTACAAATCGGGCATCATCAGTTTGTGGAGGAACTCTGAAGACCACTATATTAAGTTTTCTGTTTTGTCTTTCACGATCCTTGGCAGTCATTGCCTTTACGCGATTTTCGAACTGTTCATCTAAAGCTTCTCTCAATGTAGCTACTTTGGCGGTCACTAAATCTTTTAAGGCATCATTATCCTTTGCCTTTCCTGAGGATTGCTCAAGAGTATCAATCCTATCTTCTATTGCCTTAAACTGAGTGTCAATTTCTGCTTTAAGTTCATCTTTAAAGCTAGCAAAAGAGTCCTTAACTGCCTCTTTAATCTTAACATATAGGGTCTTTACTGCATTCTCAAAACCACTAAAAGAGTTCTTAATAGACGCATCAACAACTCGTGTAATCTTGGAGGCATTACCATTGCTTGCTTGGGTATTTCCCTTGCACATTGGACATGTCCATTGACAACCCATACGACGAGTCATTTTTTTTAAGTAAGATGCATTCTGGTTCCGAGAGCACAATACATTTGATACATAACCAGTAATCGCAGTCATCACAAGTCATAGTGCTTGATTCCTTGCTTAAATTAATTACACAAGACAAACACTTGTCCTGTCCTTTTACTGGGCTAGAATGCGCCCGTTTGTTACCAGCCATAACTCTTGGAAAAATATGCAAGTGTTTGGTGGCAAACAAAGCACAAAATTTAAAAACGACCTGTTTTGTGGCCTCCTGAAAGAATGCTTCACGCTTCACTTAATGTCTATAAACTACTTATGTAAGTCTCTAATATTTATTGTTCAACTTTATATTCTTGGGGGTTAATTAAATGTTCATAACACCCACTAATTATAATAAATTTCACAGAGCAGAATTTCACATATGTTAATATTTTGGCATCACCATCATCACTGATTTTGGATGGTTGTGTTGACAATTCTTTAAATCCCTCCTCAAAACTTAAACCCTAGATGCAACCTTCCAATGTGTCCAGCATTGATTCATTAGTAAGAGACCATATCATGTGAATTTAAAGTAAAATTTTCACATTTATGTGTGAATGATTAAGATAGAAATTCCTGCTATTGAAATTTGAATTTCCAGTCATCAATTTCAATAAATGTTGTACACATCTTCCAATCAGATTTCATATTTTTGTATTTGTGTGACTAAACCAACTTAAAATAGTTTCACTTTTCAGACTAGAACTTTATTTGATTTAACTGTTTTTCTCAATCTTTTTTGCATTAGTTGGAATCTACAGTGGATAATTGAGGTTGTCCTTTGGTGTGTAATAGACCAGGGATAAACATGTGTGATTGAATATTAGCAGGGAATGCTGGGTTTAAGCTTTTAGTAAGTTTTTTTTTCTGGAGATGAATTTATCAGCAAATCATGTTGGTATCATATCAGTACAATACTAATATATTGATATTGGTATCAGACCCCAAAAAATCATTTTCATTGGTCCCAAGATAAAACCTATGGGAAGCTTGGTGTGGGCTTGTAGAGGACTTACCAAAGAGTAGTAGATGACATAATAACCTCTAGTAGAGGACTAACCTCTAGCCTAGTAGAGGACTTTCCAACTTTATGACAGGGGCAACTGTCCCCTCCAAACCTTGGTTTGCCCCCTTCCAATCTCAGGTTACCCTTCTTTCCCAGCTAAATTTTAGTTTTTGCAAAAAACCTTGTCAAAAATGAGATAGTTTTTGTCAAAAATTAAATGAGTTAGTTTTCTTTAGCATAAATTTTGCCCTTATGGTACTATATGGCTCATTTTTTACTGTCATTTTCACTTGATTAGGGAAAATTCTATCAACCTCCTCCCTTCCCTTAAAAAAGGATTTTGACAAAATTACACCACTGCTCTATAGACATTCTCCAAAGATGCCTTCTCACCTGCCTAGTTCAAAATTATGTGCTTGCACTTAACATGGGAGTAGTTTTAGGAGGATACCTGTTTGAGCTGCTTCCATATGCTGATGACAATAATTGTCAAAAGATGCCTTCTCACCTGCCTAGTTCAAAATTATGTGCTTGCACTTAACATGGGAGTAGTTTTAGGAGGATACCTGTTTGAGCTGCTTGCATATACTGATGACAATAATTGTCTAAATGTAAAAATAAAGGAGTTCAAAGCCAGAGAAGGTCAATGAGACTATTATGGCAAGCCTCTTTCTCAACAAAGTCACTATTCAGGACAAGGAAATTGATTAGTCATCCAGTTTCTTCACCCAGGAAGCATACTGACTCCTGAAAATATCTCAAAGGGTAAATATAGAGCAGGCCATATCTTTGACCTATAAGTAAAGTGACTTAATGCCTTTTTATAAGCTCTGTCTGAATATTAATAATTACTTTTTTTGCAAATTTAATTTTAACCTAGCCTTTCTAACCTTATCCAAATATATATCCTATATTATATATTTCCCTTGGGTTTCTTGATTCTTGATTTTGTCACCATCACTGTTTACAAGGGGTGATGCTTGTGCTAACAGAAGTAAACAAGCCAAATGTAAAATGAGAGAAAACGGTTGAGGGCATTAAAGACCTTTACATGTCTTTGACGGTCTGTAAAGGGCTTAAACTTGAATTTGCAACAAAAGTAATTATTACATTCAGAAACAGCAAATATACATTGAGTGGTATTTTCACTTTATTCATAGGTCAGAAATATGGACTGCTTCTTACTTGCCCATCAAAGAATGCGTGGCTTTTGTCTCTCAATGCTTTAGTAATTATGCTCTGTTTGGAAAAATAAATACCCGCCATTGAAACTAAAGAAACAACTTTACTGCACCTTAGTGATTCCAGTTGCAATGTATATGGGAGAGAAATGGACCCTAAAAGCTTATTATAAGCACCAACTGGTGGCTTTAGAAACTAAATCAAGGAGGCACACTCGTGCCTCTTTAAAGAGGCGAACCACGACAATGTTAAGCGATCTTCGGTTCCAGTGGTCGCAGAGGGATGGGGAGGGATGCATTTCGTAGCCCGAGCTCCAACTAAGAAATCTGCCAAATTTCATCCCCCGTCCGACTTTTCCTTCATGGGGAAAATCTGGCCGAAAGTTTCGACCACCCAACCCCACCCCCCCCCCTTTAACGTTGTCCGATCGGGCTGAAATTCACAAGTTAAGGTCCCCTAGGGCCCAGGAGCTTATCCGCGAAATTTCAGCTCGATCCGATAACTCCTTCCCTGTTTTCCAGAAACCACGCATAGCCACTTAATGTTCATATTCTCCTTTTTTTTCTCGTCACCTACAGGTCACAGCCGACATCGGATCTGGGTGTACGAAGACTCATTCGACGCGGAATTCTCCGAGTAATTTTCGTGGAAAGTTTCGTCGGAAAATCTTAACCCCCCGATTTTCTAGCTTAGAAAAACCCATTTCCCCATTGAAGGTAAAATTTTCTCTTGTAATAACATCACTTAGTTTGAAAAATTTTTACACTAACAGAAGCTTGGCGCAGCGGAAGCGTGCTGGGCCCATAACCCAGAGGTCGGTGGATCGAAACCGCTTGCTGCTAACTTTTTTAAATTTGTAAAATTAGGTAATTTTGTCAGTTTGAATTTATTGATACAGAAAGGGAGAAAATAAACATGGAAACATGTGATCAGAATTACATACTGGAATGTTCACAAGAATTTATACTGAAGCGGGGGTAAGGCTTGATGGAAGCAAGTTAAAAGGACCATTTAAATTGATTTCCTAATTGAAGCCGTTGGTGAAATTTTCTATTGTAATAACTTGTTTGATAACAAGCATAACAGCAGCTTGGTGCAGCAGAAGCGCGCTTGGCCCATAAACCGAGGCGGGTGGGTAAAAACCACTAGCTGCTAAACTATTAAAATTATCAAAATTAGATAATTTTGTCAGTTTGAATTTATTGATACAGATAGCGGGAAAATAAACATGGAAAATTATTATTAAATTACATCCACCATGGATTGTAGAAAAACGTACAGAAATAATATGAAAAAAACTTCGTTTTCTTAAAGAGGCTGCGTCCCTAAGTCGAACCTTAAAAGGTACAGGAATTAGGAGAGGCAGTTGGGGGGCTGCCGCCCCCCAAACCCCCCGCTTTTAAACACTCTTTTGTACAGGTTTTTTGTTGTGGGGGGCTGCCGCCCCCTATCCCCCCGCTCTTGGCTTCGGAAAGGCCCTCTTTTAATTAACAAAAAATTGAAATGAATGAATAATGGAATAACTTCGAAAAATGTTAAACACAAGAGGATAGGAGAACCATTGAGCCGAAACTAGTAATTAGTAACAATGAAGTCCCCCCACAACAAAAAACCTGTACAAAAGAGTCTTTAAAAGCGGGGGGTTTGGGGGGCGGCAGCCCCCCAACTGCCTCTCCTAGTTCCTGTACGTTTTAAGGTTCGACTTTGGGACGCAGCCTCTTTAACTCTTTAAGAAAACGATGTTTTTTTTCATATTATTGCTCAAAAAGGTCACTGGCATCACTCACCTTGACTAAGTAGGCTATCAAACAAATGGCTACTGTTGTCTTTCAACTACCCCCAAATTCAAAGTCAAAGCAGAATGCTCCAACAGAATGTCAAATTCAAAGTCAAATTGAGTGAGAAAGTACTGCTGCAACCCAGATTACAAACAGGAAAAAGAATGTGGCTTTTTCTTAGTTGGAATAATAAGATACAATCCTCAGTAAGACACCATATCCCAGATAAGCAAATTTTCAAAAGATGCTTGTATTATCTTAACTTTTAGTTACTATGTAATGTGGTTTGTTCTTTACTTGGTTTCAGCTATATCCAATGAAAGTTACATAGTCCCTGTTTATAATGGACATATATTGATCCATCCTCTATTTATTATATTATCTTGTCAAAAGATAAACATGTATAAATATTGCATTCACTTATTAAATCATATATGGTTACAACCTTTGATTATGGTGTGATTCATCAAGCTTGTACATGAAAATACAGTTTTTTTTCTGTAAAAATTTATTCTGTTTTAAAACTTTTTTGATTGCAAAAAGCATTAGATGTAGCAATTTTCTTTAAAATGAGCCATTAAACAACTCTCTATGATGTTCCACCCTGCTGCCTGAGGAAACAAAAGAAAGAAAAAGAAAAAAAAGAGAATATATTTTCCTCATTATTTAAGGCAAGGGATAGTAAGTCTCCTATATAGGGGTTTTGGACAAGGTGGTTCTAATAGTGTAATTCATGTTTTGACCTTGCACTATTTTCAAGAGATATGGGCTACTATATTTCTTAGTATTGGACATGATCGTCTCTTACTATGTTGCTAGCTACTGCTGCAACCCAGATTCCTGCAAACTTGTTTTCGAAATAACATTTTACTATTAAGTGTTTTACAGTGTTGATTCTAATTGGATGTTTTGTTGGAATGTGAATTCTTAAGGAGTTTTAGCTCTTTTTAAAATTTTGGCAAACTTGTCTTCAAAATAACATTTTACTTTTTAATATCAATGAAATAATAATTACCATTCCTGAAGCAGCCACAAATGAAAATTTTTTCTCACCAGACAATCATTTTTACCATCACGTCTTTAAAGTTTTGCTCCCTATAGGATGTTTTGAGCACCTTTAAGGGTCCTAAATGGAATTTGCCCTAGAATCCATTGTTGAATTTGGAAAGAGCATAAAAAGGCATCAGGTAATGGATTCCTTTTATGGAAATATTTATATATTTAGGCCACCCATTTTTGATCACCCTTAGAAGACTACTGAAAATGTAGATACCACTGTAAACTTGTCATCAGTTTGCGTTTTTCCATTACACTAGACCTTTTTAATAAAGAACAAGGTGTCACTTTAAGGGCTCAAATTAAATTTTGCAAAATAAGGGATTAGTGTTCAAGCAGAACCAGTATTAGTTTACAACGAAGGGATTAGAACAAGCACAAATAATCCAATGACACTATCACCCTCTATCCAGCTAAGCAAAGAAAGGAATTAAAATTTCCCACTGCCTCTAATCTACTCAACTGACTTCATTTGCATCAAAAGACAAAATAGAATACAATAATACACACAATAGAATACAATAGTACATACAATACAATACACACAATAAGAGTCCTAATTCCTGGTGTGTTGGAATCAAAAGAAGCATATAAAATCTATACTTTTGTGGTCAAAAGGGTGCCAACAAAATTAGACAAGAAAAAATTGTCAATTAGAACAATAAAAAAAAATATCTGTCGTGAATCTGGCTTCTGGTCTCTCTGATGGTGATTCTGAATCTGGCACCTGAGGATTATTGATTAGTGCTTCTTTCTGCTATTTTCCAAAAAGTTCTTGGCCAAATTTAACAAGATTTTCATTGATTAACAAAATCATTTTCAATTTATTAATTAATTAATATTTATTTTTTATTATTATTTTAATTTAATTGTAATTAGTTTTTTTAACTTGTTTGTGTTTTATAAATTGTTTTCATTTATTAACTGCATTATCTACTTTATTAAAAACGAAATTTCTAAAATTACAAAACAATTATAACCATTAGATTATTTGTTTAAAATTTTGTATCTCAAATTTCTTAACCCCGGGCAAGTTCCCCCTCTTTTCCTCCCGTAAACTGGCTCTAAAAAAATACACCCCCACTCAATCAACATATGCTATATCATTAAAGTGCAAGCCAATTCTTATCTCAAGAGAACTACAAAAAAACTGGTAACAGTCTACGCATGGCCAATGCGGCCAACACAGCTACGCATGCTCCTCCTCCAACCTAGTCTATTCAAGGCCTCCATCTTTACACCCTCCCAGGAAGTTCATATTTCCTTTAAATCTTTATTTATGACATCCTCCCAACCCACACAAGGACGACCTGCTTTTCGTGTAGCCCCAGACGGTTGGCCAAAAAGGACTATCTTTGGCAATCTGTCATTCTTCATCCGCAGAGCGTGGCCTAGCCATCTCACCTACTGTTTGAAATACGGTCATTCTTGTAAAAGAATTGAATAAGAAAATAAAAGACATGGAAAAAGCTATGCTATTGTGACAACTGCACCCCTCTCACAGATGGGGTGAGATATAGGCTGAGGCTATGTGCACAACTTTTTTTCATCATAACTGTATTTGGATCCAGCTTGCATTTGATTTTCAGTTTATTCACCAAGATATTCTTGATGTCTTACCATAAGATAGGGATTGATCTTGTGGAATTAATTAAGAAACATCATTGTATTTCTATTACAGGAAAGCACTGTCAATAGAAGAATACAAGTGTAAATTATCTTTACTGTCCAAAATGGTTCGGCCAGATAGCTAATTAGTTGTAGAGTCACAACTTACATTAAAACAAAATATCAAATAATTTTTCTTTAGGTTACACTATGTAACTCGGAGAAGAATGTAACTTTCATGGTATGGAAGAGATAGCCATTATATTAATTGAAATAAAACCAGCTAGAAAAAATTTATTGCTCATCCTGAATATATGGCCAACAAGGTCTCTGTTCACCGACACTGCCTTTAAAAATTAAACCCCAACTTGATTTTAGTATCCTTGACAAATAATTTAGCTCACACTTTGACCTTCAGAAAAAAAACTGACGAAGCTCTACAGATCTAAATCTTCAAATATCAGATATTGAGAATTTGCATGCCTGTTTACAGGAATAACATTTATCGAGTGCAAGTAATGATATCGGTCTTAGTATAAAGATGTTGTCTTAGCATAAGGTTGAAAATATGGAAAGTTCAGCTACCTGGAAACATGACAATTTCTTAGACAAAAAATGAAAGTGTGAAGTAACTATGTAATTTTTTTTAAAAATTTAAGCACAACATACATTCCCCAATATTTCAGTTTTTTTTTAAAGATTCCGCCTTCCTAACTCGCAAAACAGATCATTAATGGCAATTGCTTTCTAGAACACAGAATTTGCCATTTTCTGTTGTAACTTAGCTTTGCTGAAGAAGTAATTTAAAGTGTTTTGATGTTTTGGTGTTTAAAGATAAAAGTGTTTTTTTTTAGTATTTTCATTTTCCTACCATACAAATATTTTCAGCCTCCGTGTTTTCTAATTTAGTATATTTCCCCTTTTTCAGGATAGTGAAGAAGACTGCTCAAATGGTAAAAAATACTCATATGCAACCTTGAGGAACTCACCCCTTTCTGCTAATGAAGTAGCCTCATCTCTATCAACATCCTTGACTTTGTTCTCATTGAGCTGCATTGGAGGTGACAATGTCTTCAAGTTACCTTCAGAATCAAAATCCTCACCTTGTAGGAGTAAAAGGAAAGTACTAGATAGCAAGTTGAAAAGGAACCAGTCCTTCCAAGTTCAGTACACTGAGAGGAAAGATGCTGTTAATGCACAATATAGGTGAAGTTTTGGTATATTTTAATTGATATTCATATGTTATTACATTAATATTTTAATATAAATTAATTATTCCTTATTCATTAAATTTGTATTTTAACTAATATTTTATATTTTAGGTAATGTTTTCATTTTTTCGTAAGTAAGCATTTACATTTAATTTAATATTTTATTACCTTTAGGTAGGGGAGAAGGTCTGGTTAGGATTGGATTTCATAAAAATAGACTAATGTGTAGTAAAAGGAGACACAGGGACTGTAGATCCTTTTTAGGAATAATTGAAGATTACTTTGAAATAAGAAAGATTTAAAGTGTACCTAGTGCATCTGAACACTTACTATTATTTATTTCTATGGATTACTTTTATTTTTTTTTATCGTTTGCTTTTCATTTATTACTATTATTTTTCAGCACACTTTTATGTTTATTCTTGGATTATATTATATTCCCGAGTATAGAAGTCATATATTTGGAAACTTTTAGTTATAGGTATGTTCTGAAATCCATCTACCATACTTCTTTTTATTGATTATATTTTATGAAATCAAGCCCAAACGTGTGAAGGGTGGAGTGTTGATGGCTGTTCTTCCCATAAATTGGATTTGGAGCACTAAACTATTGTTAGTACTAACAACTCACAGCAGCACCAACCCGCCTGAAGTCAATACAGCTGCGTACACTCCTCCTCCATCCCAGACTATTTCAAGCCCTCTTTACATTCTCCCAAAAAATTCTAGTTTCCTTCAAATCCTTTTTTACGACATCTTCCCATCCTATTTGGAGATAAAATTTTGAAAGATGAAAACATTTTGTTTATAAGTTGAAGAGTCGTAGGCACTAACCATTTCGGGTATAATTAATAAATCTTTTAATTTTAATTGCCAATATTTAAGTTCATTTTGTTTCTCCTGTGTAAAATTTTTTAGTTTTATGCATGTGACACATTTGAAGTTCGTTACTTTGTGATGAATAAATCTTAATATACTACAACTTTTACAGGCCTTGACATGCCGGCCGTTCAACTTGTCATTAACCATAATGTACTTCATGTTGCAAAAGAATATATGCATCGAGTTGGTCTTATTGTCTTGCCCAAAATGGATGACTGAAAAGTTTGGATAGCCATAGAAATTTGGTTATTGGCCTTTTCAGTTTCCCCTTTGTCCACACCCCATAACATACCAAAAAAAATTTGAAAAATTTATATAAATACTTGGCTCTTTAAGAAATAAAAAAAAATAAACAAACCACTTTTTACACTTAAACACGAACAGAAATTATTCTGTACATAAGGGGGGCTGCGGCTTCCTCAAAACTTGCTTTTTATGCTAAAGTTTTAAAGTTATCTCAAAGAATATGATATTATATGCCTCAAAGAACATTTTTTGTCAGCAGACAAAAGGGAATTGATCAAAGTCTCGTCGGATTGCACCGTGTTTTTCTCTGTGGCAAAGATAACGGCAGCGTATGAAAGCCTCTCCGGTGGCCTTGGGATTTTGACTCGCTTACCCTGCGAATTAATTGAAGCAGGTGATCATATTCTTACAGTTTCATATGTGAATACGTCCATTATGAATGTTTACCTACCAAAAAACTATCGTAACGAGAAATCAGACGCGAAGTCTTGAGGGCTTCCAAGAAAGTGTGTAAGCTGTTCAAGAAAAACGCAAAATCCGCAGTCACGCGTTCGATATTAATAGGTGATTTTAACTGTGATTAAATAAAAAAAAACTAATTTGTTTAGCTGAAATTAAGGAGCGACATTAAAACTTAAAACGAACAGAAATTACTCCGTATATGAAATGGGTTGTCCCCTCCGCAATCCCTCGCTCTTTACGCTAAAGTTTGACTCTTTGCCACAATTCTACTTTTTAAAACAATTAAAAACTTTAGCGCAAAGAGCGAGGGATTGCGGAGGGGACAACCCATTTCATATACGGAGTAATTTCTGTTCGTTTTAAGTTTTAATGTCGCTCCTTACTTTCAGCTAAAAAAAATAGTTTTTTTTTATTTAATTTCTGAACGTTTTTGAATTAATGCATGTTTGGTTTTGGCTCTCCGCACATAAATGATTAAAATGAAATTTGTATATTAATTCTTCTTTTGGCTAAATGGCTTTCTCTTAGTTTTGATCAGATGATTTTGAGAAATAAGGGGTGGAGAAGGAGGTCTAGTTGCCCTCCAATTTTTTGGTTACTTAAAAAGGCAACTAGAACTTCTAATTTTTAACGAACGTTTTTATTAGTAAAAAATATACGTAACTTAAGAATTAACTTACGTAACAAACTTTCATAATCTTATATTTTTATTATGTATACGAGGGGGTTTGTACCCTCGTTAATACCTCGCTCTTTACACTGAATCGTAAGTTTTGTCCCAATTCTTTAAGAATGACCTCTGAATCAGAAAGGCCGTAGAATACATAGTTGAAACTACTAAAAATACTTTAGCATAAAGAGCGAGGTATTTGTCTCCTCGTAAATACCTCGCTCTTTATGCTAAAGTATTTTTAAAACCCCTCATATGCATAATAATCTCTGTTCATTTTAAGTTTCAATGCTACTCCTTCCTTTCATTTGAAAAAACGTTTTCATGTTTATTTTTCATTGTTTTCTTATAGTAATGCTAGAAAATCCTGCGCCCTTTTCATTGAATTTTTCTTCCCCCATGAAAGATTCCTCCAAGGAAAGATCCTTCAACCTAGCCCCCTCCCCTCAGCTCCACCCCCAACAAAATAAAATCCCCCTGAAAATGTCTGTACACTTCCCAATAACCATTACTATATGTAAACACTGGTCAAAGTTTGTAACTTGCAGCCCCTCCCCCAGGGATTGTGGGGGAGTAAGTCATCCCCAAAGACATAGTTATTACGGTTTTCGACTATGCTGAACAAAATGGCTATCTCAAAATTTTGATCCGTTGACTTTGGGAAAAAATGAGCGTGGGAGGGGGCCTAGATGCCCTCCAATTTTTTGGTCACTTAAAAAGGGCACTAGAACTTTTCATTTCCGTTAGAATGAGCCCTTTTGCGACATTCTAGGACCACTTGGTCGATACAATGACCCCTGGGAAAAAAAACAACAAACAAACAAATAAACACGCACCCGTGATTTGTCTTCTGGCAAAAAATACAAAATTCCACATTTTTGTAGATAGGAGCTTGAAACTTCTACAGTAGGGTTCTCTGATACGCTGAATCTGATGGTGTCATTTTCGTTAAGATTCTACGACTTTTAGGGGGTGTTTCCCCCTATTTTTTTAAATAATGCAAATTTTCTCAGGCTTGTAACTTTTGATGGGTAAGACTAAACTTGTTGAAACTTATATATTTAAAATCAGAATTAAAATGCGATTCTTTTGATGTAGCTATTGATATCAAAATTCCATTTTTTAGAGTTTTGGTTACTATTGAGCCGGGTCGCTCCTTACTACAGTTCGTTACCACGAACTGTTTGATTTGACCAATTTGACTCATTAGTTGACAAAAATAAATCCTATACCTATGTTGGTCTTAGCTCTTCAACTTCGAACGTCGATCATGTTGTTTCTTCCTTTCCCATTAAACAAGCCCGTGTACTTCTTGAAGGCTACTACTCTGACCACTTACCTATTTGTGTGACAATTGAGTGCAATGTCGAAAGCAAAGCCTCGCAAGAGGAAAAGTTGTTTATGTTCAAGACTGGAGTCACGTTGATCGCCTGTTATTCATGTCCGAGTGTGACACGTTCCTCAACAGAACTAAAGTTCCTTTTTACCTACTTGGTTCAGAATGCAGGTCTTATAGTAGTGAGTGTGAGATCGAAATACAGCTTACGAATTATCTTGCAGAAATCAACCACGCGCTTCGATGCGTGGAAAAGTGTGCTGTCCGATCTAGACGTGTTCGCAAAAAGACGGAAGTCACCGACTGGTCTAAAAATCCTAGTCTTGTTGCAGCTTGCTTTTCATCTAAATTTTTACTCCGAATCTGGAGTGAATCCAATAAACCGCGCTCCGCTATAGTAAACGAATTGCGTTTGAAGACAAAAAGAAAGTCCACAAGAGCCCTTAAGGACCACAAAATAATGTTGACTAAAAGAAAAATATCGATGAGATAACTAGTGATCCTTCACTTTTGTTGGAAAATTTTAAATGCAGTGATCGGGCTTCTGTCGGTAGTATTAAAAAAAAGAAGCTGGATTGATTATTATAGAACTGAGTTTTCGTCGCCTGAACTTGTTGCGGAAAGTAAATATGAAAAAGAGCTTGACCGTTTGCTTGCTAATTCTATGCGCTTTGCCTTTATGTTAACGTCGTTTGATATTAAGTTTACTCTAAAAAATTAAGAAAAAATAATCTGCCGATGTTGATTGAATACCTGCTAAACACTTCTAAAATTGCAGCATGTTTCGTTACTTTTTCTAATGTATATTTCTTCTGGTATTGTGCCTCAACAGCTTTGTATTGACCAGAATTCACCTATATCTAAAAAAAAAGAAAAAAGATTTCGATGATTGTCCATCGTATCGGCCTATAACCGTTTCTTGCACTTCTTTTAAAACCTTTGAGTCTGTTATTCTTAGAGATATATCCCAAAAGTAATCTGTGCCTGCGCATCAGTTCAGTTTTCAAAAAGGGTTTAGTTTTGAGTATGCTCTTTTTTCCCTTTTTAAAGTTCTTGTACATGTGGAAGTTTCTTAGGATTTTCTTGTTCTATGCGCACTGGACATAGCCAGAGCATTTGATTCGTGAATTTCTGCGCAGATTTTAGTAGAATCTCTAAGGAGAGGGGTTGACTTCTCAGTTACAAAGTGTCTTTGAAACAAGTATAAACATCTTCGTGCCAAACTGAAGTGTGGCTCAGAGTTTTTCAATGTACTAAAGAACGTTAGACAAGGAGGTCTTACTTCCCCCGCGCTTTTTAATTACTCAGTCATTCCAGCCCAAAGCTCTATAAGTCCACTTGTATATACAGGGGGTTTAGACGTGTCTTTACTTGCTTATGCTGATGATATTCTGAATCTGAATCGCATTTTCTCTGGTTGTGAGAGCACTTTCTCGAAGTTATAACTAGAATTTCAGCAGATTGGTTTAAGTTTTAATATGGATAAAACTGTAGCTGTCGGTTTCAACCTCGAAGGATGCTCTGATAAATCCCTCCAACTTACCGAAACTTGTATCCCCCTCTCTGAAAGTCTTATTTACCTGGGAATGCCCTTTGGAAATTCAATTAGAGAAACTATTAAGCTTGCCTTCTAAAATCTTGAAAAAAAGACAAGGATTTTTTTATGCGTCACTTGTCTCTGATGTTACACACCTTAGTTGTTTCCATCTTTCTAAATTTTACAATAGTCTAACTTTGCCTCATCTTCTTGCTCTGTCTCCTATTTAGCAACTATTTTCTGCTTCGAAATAAACTTGTTTGCCGGATTTATTTTAAATTTGCTAAATTCTTTTTTGCATATGCCCCTTGGACTAGTAACTCTTTTTTGTCCCAAAAATTTAAACTCATCTTTCCATCTACAATTATGGATAAAAAAGTGAATGATTTTAAATCTTCCGCCTGTAAACTTAATCACGATTGATCTTCTCTATTCTTATGATATTAGGATTGAATTGTAATTGTTAAGTCCTATGATTTATATCCTATGTGTTTTGTGTTATGATTGTGTTGTGTTTCGGATCTTATGATTATATTCTTATGATTGTAAAAGCTACTTATTTTCGTTCAATGTACAAATTTTCTTCTCTTTTCTCTTTTTTCCCTTATGTTGTACTCAGTCATTTAGAGGATCTGCGCCATTTTTGACAGGTTATGAATAAATTAAATTGAGTTGAATAGCTATCTCAAACACAAAACACAGTTGTGCATGCTATTATTGCCTTAGAACTACAGTTTATTTTTCTCAGTGATGGGCTAAGAGTTTCGATTTCTATTCAACCGAGTTGCTCCTTACTGACAGTTTGTTACCACAAACTGTTTGGCAATCAACAACTACTATCGCTACAACTACAAACAGCTTGTTGTAGACACAAAGCTGCCTGAGGAAAACACAGCTGTGCATGCTATTATTGCCTTAGAACTACAATTTATTTTTCTCAGTGATGGGCTAAGAGTTTCGATTTCTATTCAACCGAGTTGCTCCTTACTGACAGTTTGTTACCACAAACTGTTTGGCAATCAACAACTACTATCGCTACAACTACAAACAGCTTGTTGTAGACACAAAGCTGCCTGAGGAAAACACAGCTGTGCATGCTATTATTGCCTTAGAACTACAATTTATTTTTCTCAGTGATGGGCTAAGAGTTTCGATTTCTATTCAACCGAGTTGCTCCTTACTGACAGTTTGTTACCACAAACTGTTTGGCAATGAACAACTACTATCGCTACAACTACAAACAGCTGGATGTAGACACAAAGCTGCCTGAGGAAAACACAGCTGTGCATGCTATTATTGCCTTAGAACTACAGTTTATTTTTCTCAGTGATGGGCTAAGAGTTTCGATTTCTATTCAACCGAGTTGCTCCTTACTGACAGTTTGTTACCACAAACTGTTTGGCAATCAACAACTACTATCAATGCAACTACAAACAGCTTGTTGTAGACACAAAGCTGCCTGAGGAAAACACAGCTGTGCATGCTATTATTGCCTTAGAACTACAGTTTATTTTTCTCAGTGATGGGCTAAGAGTTTCGATTTCTATTCAACCGAGTTGCTCCTTACTGACAGTTTGTTACCACAAACTGTTTGGCAATCAACAACTACTATCGCTGCAACTACAAACAGCTTGTTGTAGACACAAAGCTGCCTGAGGAAAATACAGTTGTGCATGCTATTATTGCCTTAGAACTACAATTTATTTTTCTCAGTTGATGGGCAAGCCCCTTTATGCTGAGTAAGTACTGCTTGGATTGAGTAAGAACCCCTCCCCAAAATAGTATTCGGACAAAGCCCAAGTTTTTGACTCTAACTCTTAGTAAGCTCTCTTCCAGCCCAGCTTCCGTAAGCTTGCCCTTTTCTAATGATGAAGATTTTTCGGAACTGTTTTTTTTTTGTCGTTGTGATAAAGAAGGAGTTGGCAAATCACTTAATATAGAATGCTTGATCCAGGCAACCGAAGGGCTTTATAACAAGTTTGATCGTGGGTGTTAAATCGCTTGATAAAAACTGCGCTCAGACAGACAAAGAATGGCTACTATTGGTACCTTCGAAACAGGCAGCCAAAAAAATTTTAGTTGTTCTCAAAAGGACCCACAAAGTTGAAAAGCGTGTTGTTAATTTTCTGTTCTTTGGCACCGTAAACTGCTTATAAAGTAATTTGATAGAAGGTGGGCTAAAAGACTTGAAGGGTTGTGAGAAAGCAGTTGATGTGCAGAACGTCGCCAGCAGAGTATCCTTCTAAAAGTTCACTATCTGCTAGCATAGTGTCCCCGATTAAGGTTGGTTTCAAACTATTTTGTGTTGAAGAATTTCTTTTTGCCGAGAGGGTGTTATCAATGCCATCAAGTTGGCCACAAAGAATTCAAGTATACTTATAGGCCATGTTAATTTATAGGTAAATAAACAACTAAGAATTTGAAGCTTTGTATTAATTTAAAAATAAACAAATTAATTCATAGCTTAGAGTTTTAGATATTCCGTGATACATTTACTTCTTCCCAATTCCTGCTTGTTAACGAGATGTTAGGGTTAGCTTATATTTTATCCATATATTTCAGCAAGTCAGAGTACACTACTATAGATGTTACACGCTTGTATGTACAGAAATGTGAAATGTGTTTTTTTTTGCCAGAAGAAAGATCATGGCTGCTGTGTATCTGTTTATTTTTTCCCCAGATGTGGTCGTATCATCGTTTAAGATCAGGAGAGGACTTATTTGAACGGAGTTAAAAGTTCTGTGTAAAGTGACTATAGTGTTTTTTAACATATCATCAAAATTCACAATAATAACAGTAGACTAATGATAATTTTGTCAGTATATGATGAATTCAAAATCTAGACTCCCCAAAAAACGAATTCTATTTCAAGTTTAGACATGCCCAAACTTGATTTGGCATCCAGCCAAATCAAAACTTATGACCTTAACAAAGAGAAGCCTTTTTCCCCTCCAATATTTTGGTCACTTAAACAGGGAATTAGAACTTTTAATTTCCGTTCGAATGAGCCCACTCCCGATTTTTAGAACCACTGGGTCGATATGATCACTTTTTGGAAAAAAAAAAAACAAACAAATAACCATGCATCCGTGATCTTGCTTCTGGCAAATAACCGCAAAATTCCATATTTTTGCTGATAGGAGCTTGAAATCTCTGCACTAGGGTTCTCTGATACGCTGAATCTGATGTTTTTATTGTTGTTAAGAAAATTTGACTTTTAAGGGGTGTCTTCCCACTTTTTGGAAAATCAGACAAAGTTTCTCACTGACAAGTAACACTAAACTTAATGAAACTTTTTTCCTTGAGATCAGCATAGTACGCTGGTTTTTTAAATGTATTTATTGGCATCAAAATTCCGTTATTTGAGTTTCGACTAGTATCGACCTGTGTTGTTCTTTACTTACAGTTCGTTACCACGACCTTTTTTATAATCTTGCTTAAATTACTATTGCGTGAAAGTGGGAGCAAACCACTTAAATGGCCATAAGGTTTTTTGTACAGTTTCTCAGTGTGGCAACGATTGATCATATGTCATGCTCAGAATATTTCTTTTTAGCTCTCGGAGTCTTCCAGCAGCTGCAAGAACTTTCAAATTTTCATGTATGGACTCACGAACATCTGACATTGACAGTCCAATTAACAGCGAACTGGGTGATGATTCTCCTTTCACTAAAAGTGAGTTCTTTTTCCGATTGATTTTAAATATAGTCTAATTTCTGCTGTATTTGTGAATGCATTGATTGTATTAAATTTTGTATTCTCCGCATACTTGCACAAACATGCGGATTGGGGTGTTATAGCTGAGATGGCTTTTAAGAATAATAGATTGGAAGATTTTAGTTTAAGATCCACTTTCTATAGCCCCCTCCCTGAAAAAATCCTCTTTCTTCTTTTCTTTTCATCACCTCCGTGATAAAGGGTGCCCAGAGGAATGGCTACCCCGTTTCCGTAGCTCAAAGCAATAAGTGGAATATTACTTGGAGAATATTTTTTATTTAAGACGTTATTATTTATGTTACTGGGTTGCTATAGCTTTTTTCTGTCAAAAGGTCCATCTGTCTTTTAAAGTTTAGAGTTCTCTTGTATATGTCATTGCAATGAAAACAAGAAAAAAATTGTGACAAAGAAAATTTCTATTTAGGCTTTATTTTACTCTTACGAGTCCGAAAAAGAGTTAAGCAAGAAAGAACAGTGCCTGTTATCCTAGGACTAGCTTAAAGAACAGATGATTTAAAGGGGATGCAGGGGCAGGGAGACCTGGGTATTCGTGTTTTAAGATAGCTACGTATGTCATGATGCCGTCGGTAATGTGATGCAGAGGGTTGTCTCCCATGTCATCTACGTAGAGAATGAGAGTGTTGGTCCCAGGCTACTGCCCTACAGTACGCCTGCCTTTATTGATGTCTGCAGGAAGTGAACCTGACAAGAATAACCCACAGTGAACGACCAGAAAGAAAGCTCTCGATCATTTTTAACAAAGTCCTGCGGGTACAATACCCGTCAAGTTTCTTTAACAGGCCATGGTGCCATACCCTGTTAATAACTTTAGTGATTTCGAATTACAGTTGCTTTATTTCTGAGAATTTCAAGCTCGGCGACAAGCTTCCTGCCCTTTTCGGGCTTTTATTGTGGGACAGAATTGCTGAAAGCGATATTTTACTGAGGAGCATTCTTTTTTTGTCATCCAGAAAGGCCACCAGCAATTTAAATTACATCTCTAATTATCCCTCTCCCGATATTACGATTTCTGCTCCGACAGGCTGCCCGTTAAACAGTAAGAAAATACGCATCCGTGACTATGCATCTCAAGAAAATTACGAAATTTTGTTTTATATGGAGAGGAGCTTGACACTTCTGCTCCAAAGGTCTTAGCCATTTTGAGTTTCATTGTTTAATTAAGGTTGCACCCTTTTTATGGCACTTGGTATTAACCAAGTGACATACAGCAATCGCAAATTCTGTCGGTCTTTCGGTCCCGGTTTTGCCACTTTAGGCACTTCCAGGTAAGCTAGGACGATGAAATTTGGCAGGCGTATCAGGGACCGGACCAGATTAAATTAGAAATAGTCGTTTTCCCGATTTGACCATCTGGGGGGGGGGGAGTGGGGGCCCGTTAATTCGGAAAACATTGAAGTATTTTTAACTTACAAACGGTTGATCAAATCTTAATGAAATTTGATGTTGGAAGGATATCATGTCTCAGAGCTGTTATTTTAAATCCCGACCGGAACTGGTGATATTGGGAGGGGGAAACCTAAAATCTTGGAAAACACTTAGAGTGGAGGGATCGGGATGAAACTTGGTGGGAAAAATAAGCATAAGTCCTAGATACATGATTGACATAACCGGAACGGATCCGATCTCTTTGGGGTGGTTGGGGGGGGGGGGCTAATTCTGAAAAATTAAAGAGAATGAGGTATTTTTAACTTGCGAACGGGTGATCGGATCACAATGAAATTTGATATTTAGAAGGATATTGTGTCTTAGAGCTCTTATTTTAAATCCCGACCAGATCTGGTGACATTGAGGGGGGGGGGAGTTGGGAGGGGGAGACCCAAAACTTGGAAAACACTTAGAGTGGAGGGATCGGGATGAAACTTGACGGGAAAAATAAGCACAAGTCCTAGATACATGATTGACATAACCGGAACGGATCCGCTCTCTTTGGAGTAGTTGGGGGGGGGGTTAATTATGAAAAATTAGAAAAAATGATGTATATTTAACTTACGAACGGGTGATTATTTTAAGTAGCTCTTATTTTAAGTCCCGACCGGATCTGGTGACATTGGGGGGAGTTTGGGGTGGTAGGGAACCTAAAATGATGGAAAACGCTTAGATTGGAGGGATCGGGATGAAACTTGGTGGGAAAAATAACCAGAAGTCTCAGATACGTGATTTACATAATTGGAACGGATTCGCTCTATTGGGGGGAGGTTAATTCAGAAAAATTAGTAATCCAGCGTAATTAGGGAGGGCTGTTGGGGGGGGACTGGAAATCTTAGTAAATACTTAAAGCGGTGAGATCAGGATGAAACTGGATGGGAAGAATAAAAACCTGTCTAAGATACGTGTCTACCGGACCGGATCTGCTCTCTTTGGGGTAGTGGGGGGGGGGGGTTAATTCTGAAAAACTAAAAAAATGAGGTATTTTTAACTTACGAACGGGTGATATGATCTCAATGAAATTTGATATTTAGAAGGATATCGTGTCTCAGAGCTCTTATTTCAAATCCCGACCGAATCTGGTGGCATTTTGGGAGAGTTGGAAAGGGGAAACCTAAAACTTGGAAAACACTTAGAGTCGAGGGATCGGGATGAAACTTGGTGGGAAAAATAAGCACAATTCCTAGATACATGATTGACATAACCGGAACGGATACGCTCTCTTTGGGGTAGTGGGGGGGGGGGGGTAATTCTAAAAAATTAGAAAAAATGAGGTATTTTTAACTTACGAACGGGTGATAGGATCTCAATGAAATTTGATATTTAGAAGAATATCGTGTCTCAAAGCTCTTATTTTAAGTCCCGACTTGATCTGGTGACATTGGCGGGAGTTTGGGGCGGGGAAACCTAAAATGATGGAAAACGCTTAGATTGGAGGGATTGGGAGGGATCAGGTAGGAAAAATAACCAGAAGTCTTAGATACGTGATTTACATAACTGGAACGGATCTGCTCTATTGGGGGAGCGGGGGGGTTAATTCAGAAAAATTAGAAATCCAGCGTAATTGGGGGGGGCAGTCTGGGGGAATCGGAAATCTTAGAAAATACTTAAAGCGGTGAGATCAGGATGAAACTGGATGGGAAGAATAAAAACCTAAGATACGTGACTGACATAACCGGACAAGTTCTGCTCTCTTTGGGGTAGTTGGGGGGTGGGGGTTAATTCTGAAAAACTAAAAAAAATGAGGTATTTTTAACTTACGAACGGGTGATCGGATCTCAATGAAATTTGATATTTAGAAGGATATCGTGTCTCAAAGCTCTTTATTTTAAGTCGCGACCGGATCTGGTGACATTGGGTGGATCTTGGGGTGGAGGAACCTAAAATGATGGAAAACGCTTAGATTGGAGGGATCGGGATGAAAATTGGTGGGAAAAATAAGCAGAAGTCTTATATACGTGATTAACATAATTGGAACGGGTCCGCTCTATTGGGGGGGGGGGTAATCCTGAAAAATTAGAAAAAATGATTTTTAAATTACGAAGGAGTAATCGGATCGTCATGAAACTTTATATTTAGAGGGAAATCATAACTCAGATCTCTTATTTTAAATCTCAACCGGATCCAGCGTAATTGGGGGGGTGGAAATCTTAGAAAATACTTAAAGTGGAGAGATCAGGATGAAACTGGGTGGGAATAATAAAAAAAAGTCTATGATACGTAACTGACATAATCGAACCGGATCCGCTCTCTTTGGTGGTATTGGGAGGGGGGGGGGTAATTCGAAAAAATGAGATATTTGTAACTTACGAACGGGTGATCAGATCTTAATGAAATTTGATATTTAGAAGGATTTTGTGCTTTAAAGCTCTTATTTTAAATTCCGACAAGATCCTGTGACATTGGGGGGACTTGGAGGGGGAAACCGGAATTCTTGGAAAACGTGAAAATCCGTTACTCAGATCTTTTATTTTAAATCTCAACCTTATCCAGCGTACTTGGGGGGGCAGTTGGGGGGTACCGGAAATCTTTGAAAATACTTAAAGCGGTGAGATCAGGATGAAACTGGATGGGAAGAATAAAAACCTATAACCGGACCGGATCTGCTCTCTTTGGTGGAGGTGGGGGGGGGGGGTAATTTTGAAAATTGATGTATTTGTAACTTACGTAAGGGTGACCAGATCTTAATGAAATTTGATATTTAGAAGAATCTTGTGTTTCATGGCTCTAATTTTAAATTCTTACCAGATCCTGTGACATTGGGGGGATTGGAGGGGGAATCCGGAATTCTTGGAAAACGTGAAAATTGGGGTATTTTTATCTTACGAATAGGTGATCGGATCTTAATGAAATTTTACATTTAGAAGGAATTCATGTCTCAGAGCTCTTATTTCAAATCCCGACTAGATCTTTTGACATTAGGGGGAGTTGGAGGGGGAAATCTTGGAAAACACTGAGTGGAGGAATCGGGATGAAGCTTGGTGGATAGAATAAGCAAATGTCCTTGATACGTGATTGACGGAACCGTACTGGATTCGCTCTCGTTGGGGGAGTTGGGGGGAGGGGCTCAGTGATTTGGCGAGTTTGGTGCTTCTGGACGTGCTAGGACGATGAAAATTGGTAAACATCGTGACTCAGAGCTCTTATTTTAAATCCTGACCGTTATTAAGCCTCTTATCAAACAGTTCGTGGTAACGAACTGTAGTAAGGAGCGACCCGGCTCAATAGTAACCAAAACTCTAAAAAATGGAATTTTGATACCAATAGCTACATCAAAAGAATCGCATTTTAATGCTGGTTTTAAATATATAAGTTTCATCAAGTTTAGTCTTACCCATCAAAAGTTACGAGCCTGAGAAAATTTGCGTTATTTTAGAAAATAGGGGGAAACGCCCCCTAAAAGTCATAGAATCTTAACGAAAATCACACCATCAGATTCAGCGTATCAGATAACCCTACTGTAGAAGTTTCGAGCTCCTATCTACAAAAATGTGGAATTTTGCATTTTTTGCCAGAAGGCAGATCACGGATGCGTGTTTATTTGTTTTTTTGTTTTTTTGTTTTTTTGTTTTGTTTTTTTTTTTTCCCAGGGGTGATCGTATCGACCCAGTTGTCCTAGAATGTTGCAAGAGGGCTCATTCTAACGGAAATGAAAAGTTCTAGTGCCCTTTTTAAGTGACCAAAAAAATTGGAGGGCACCTAGGCCCCCTCCCACGCTACTTATTTTCCCAAAGTCAACGGATCAAAATTCTGAGATAGCCATTTTATTCAGCGTAGTCGAAAAACCTTATAACTATGTCTTTGGGGACGACTTACTCCCCCACAGTCCCCGTGGGAGGGGCAACAAGTTACAAACTTTGACCTGTGCTTACATATAGTAATGGTTATTGGGAAGTATACAGGCGTTTTCAGGAGGATTTTTTTGGTTTGGGGGAGGGGTTGAGAAGAGGGGGATATGCTGGGGGAACTTTCCTTCGAGAATTTGTAATGGGAGAAGAAAATTTCCATGAAGGGAGAGCAGGATTTACTAGCATTATTAAAAAAAAAAACAATTAAAAAATAAAAGTGAAAAAGCTTTTTCAGCTGGAAGTAAGGAACAGCAATAAAACTGAAAACAAACAGAAATTATTACCCATATGAGGGGCTCACCTCCTTCTAATACCTCGCTCTTTACGCTAAAGTATTTTCGGTAATTTCAACTACTTATTCTACGGCTTTTGTGATTCAGGGGGTCATTCTTAATGAATTGGGATAAAATTTAAGCTTTAGTGTAAAGAGCGAGGTACTGACGATGGGGCGAATCCCCTCATGTATGTAATAAAAACATGAGAATACAAAAGTTCTTTACGTAAGCTAATTTATAAGTTACGTAAATCTTTTACCAATAAAAAGATTCGTAAAAAATTAAAAGTTCTAGTTGCCTTTTTAATTAACCAAAAAATCGGGGGGCAACTAGGCTTCGTCCCCCGCTCTTTTTTTCTCAAAATCATTCGATCAAAATTATGAGAAAGCTATTGAGCCAAAAAAAAAATATGCAAATTTCGTTTTGATCATTCCTCTGCGGAGAGCCAAAATCAAAACATGCATTGATTCAAAAACGTTCAGAAATTAAATAAAAAAAACAAGTTTTTTCAACTGAAAGTAAGGAGTGACATCAAAACTTAAAACGCACAGAAATTACTTCGTATATGAAAGAGGCTGCTTCCTCATCAACGCCCCGCTCTTTACGCTAAAGCTTTTTACTGTTTTAGAAAGAAGAATTGAGAGAAAGAGTCAAACTTTAGCGTAAAGAGCGGGGCGTTGATGAGGAAGCAGCCTCTTTCATATACGAAGTAATTTCTGTGCGTTTTAAGTTTTGATGTCACTCCTTACTTTCAGTTGAAAAAACTTGTTTTTTTTATTTAATTTTCCTTATAAATCAATCTGTTGATTCATAGAATTTTGTTAGAGCTCATACCATATGATCTCTTGGCTCTTAGCTCTTCATGGCTCATCACAAGTGCCATAGGAGCTCTTAGCTCTTGTTTGGTATTGTGTCTACCCTTTAAAAATATAAGAACTGGTCTTACTCCAGTAACTTCTGACGAGGTTAAGTCAAAATTAATTAATTCTGCACATCCAAAATTAGTATAGAAAGTATATTTTTTAAATTTCGTTAATTTAATGAAAATTTCGTTCTTTAATTTTTGGTTTCGATTTCCCAGGGTTATTCTTTGCGTACCGTTCATTACCACGAACGGTCTGATGGATTTACTGTCGTAGAGGATTGCCTCTAAAGAGGCTTTGTAGGCCTCTAGAAAATATGTTCATATGCTTTCTTTGTGTTTTCTAAATTTGTTCCAACAAATAAGTGGGTTTTCCTTCACTGAGTTTGTTATTATTGGAAAGTGAAGCAGCTAATCAAATATATTATATGCATATATAATGTGTGATATGTATATATAAAGTTCAGGTGAACTGTAGACTGCAACTTTATCATATTTAACTGAAGCCAGAGTCAATCCCGGAAAACGGCTTCAGTAATCCAGGTGTTAACGAGACTTAGTCAGATTCGTTATTATAGTCTATCTTAGTTAACGGAATAAGTTCGATAAGTCGATCGGATTTCTTGTGTGTCTTATTTGGTTCTTGCGATGATTAGCAGTTGTTTTTTTGAGAAAATTTAAAAAAAAGATCTATGTAACCTTGGAAAACGCAATTTTTTCGACAAGTCTATAGCTGTAGCTTGCCGTGAAAGGATTAGATACTTATATAGTTGGATTTGTTAGTTCCCGATCTATCTATTCACTAAGCCAGAATGATGATGCTACTTATATCCTTTCTTAGAGAATGATTTGAACTTGCTATGAAGTAGGAAAATTTCCCTATTTCGCTTGTCTGACGTTTCAAAAGTATTTCTAATCTATAAAGAAGAAAAAGGAAAATTCAGAAATATGTTTTGACAGATAAATAAATGGAATCTCAACTGTCTTATATAGCAAAATCGTCCTTCTTCGAAACATCAAAAATACAGGAAAAGTAGCATACAAAAAGTTGCAGAGGTTTTACAAACTTTGAGCTTAAGAAAAGATTTAGAGTTTTGTCCAGGATTGCCACTTAGTGAGAAAAATTTCACAAGATGTTAGTGATATTCTGGTTGATTTAGAGATTTTATTTTCTATAATCTGGTGCAAATTCAGTAATTGGCCACTTTAAAGATCACTAGAAATAGGTATGAATCACTAGAGATGGCAACCCTTTTCTGGGACTGCATACAGGACTCGACGCATTGTTTTATAGTTGTTTTTTTTTTTTTTATGGAAAAGTACACAAACTACATACTTTTCTTTTTTTAAGAGGGGTTCGTCCGTTGAAGCCACCCCTTCCCCCCTATGGTACGGTCTTGAAGCTAGATATAAGGCATGATTTTTTTTTTTCACAAAAGCAGAACTCCAATCTCAATTGAATCCAATCCTATCTGAATTCAAAAACAAAACAAGAATTGAAAATTTACTAAGCCTCAAAAATCCAGTGGGACTTGATGCTAAGCTTTAAAAGAAAAGGGGAAATGTCGGTTGATATTTTCTAGGTATTTTATAGCTCAATTTCACAACGATTTATGATTCTTCCTGAAAACGACAGCCAAATTGAGAATCCACTAATCACTCACACGTAGGTGATTGGTGGATCAAACAGTTCGTGGTAACGAACTGTAGTAAGGAGCGACCCGGCTCAATAGTAACCAAAACTCTAAAAAATTGAATTTTGATATCAATAGCTACATCAAAAGAATCGCATTTTAATGCTGATTTTAAATATATAAGTTTCATCAAGTTTAGTCTTACCCATCAAAAGTTACGAGCCTGAGAAAATTTGCCCTATTTAGGAAAATAGGGGGAAACACCCCCTACAAGTCGTAGGATCTTAGCGAAAATGACACCATCAGATTCAGCGTATCAGAGAACCCTACTGTAGAAGTTTCAAGCTCCTATCTACAAAAATGTGGAATTTTGTATTTTTTGCCAGAAGACAAATCACGGGTTCGTGTTTATTTGTTTGTTTTTTTTTTTTTTTTTTTTTTTTTTTCTTTTCCCCAGGGGTCATCGTATCGACCAAGTGGTCCTAGAATGTCGCAAGAGGGCTCATTCTAACGGAAATGAAAAGTTCTAGTGCCCTTTTTAAGTGACCAAAAAAATTGGAGGGCATCTAGGCCCCCTCCCACGCTCATTTTTTTCCCAATGTCAACGGATCAAAATTTTGAGATAGCCATTTTGTTCAGCATAGTTGAAAACCATAATAACTATGTCTTTGGGGATGACTTACTCCCCAACAATCCCTGGGGGAGGGGCTGCAAGTTACAAACTTTGACCAGTGTTTACATATAGTAATGGTTATTGGGAAGTGTACAGACGTTTTCAGGGGGATTTTATTTTGTTTGGGGGTGGGGCTGAGGAGAGGGGGCTATGTTGGAGGATCTTTCCTTGGAGGAATCTGTCATGGGGGAAGAAAAATTCAATGAAAAGGGCGCAGGATTCTCTAGCATTACAATAAGAAAACAATGAAAAATAAACATGAAAACGTTTTTTCAAATGAAAGGAAGAAGTAGCATTGAAACTTAAAACGAACAGAGATTATTACGCATATGAGGGGTTCTAAAAATACTTTAGCATAAAGAGCGAGGTATTTAGGAGGAGATAATTACCTCGCTCTTTATGCTAAAGTATTTTTAGTAATTTCAACTATTTATTCTACGGCCTTTCTGATTCAGGGGTCATTCTTAAAGAATTGGGACAAAACTTACGATTTAGTGTAAAGAACGAGGTATTAACGAGGGTACAAACCTCCTCATATACATAATAATAATTAAAGAATATAAAAGTTTGTTACGTAAGTTAATTCTAAAGTTACGTATATTTTTTGCTAATAAAAAAATTTGTTAAAATTAAAATTAATAGTTGCCTTTTTATGTAACGGAAAAATTGCATGGCAACTAGGCCTCCTTCCCCATCCCATATTTCTCAAAATCGTATGATCAAAACTAAGAGAAAGCCATTTAGCCAAAAAAGGAATTAATATGCAAATTTCATTTGAATAGTTTACGTGTGGTGAGTCAAAATCAAACATACATTAATTCAAAAACGTTCAGAAATTACATAAAAAAAACTAGTTTTTTTAACTGAAAGTAAGGAGCGACATTAAAACTTAAAACGAACAGAAATTACTCTGTATATGAAATAGATTGTTCCCTCCGCAATCCCTCGCTCTTTACGCTAAAGTTTGACTCTTTGCCACAATTCTGCTTTTTAAAACAATTAAAAGCTTTAGCGTAAAGAGCGAGGGATTGCGGAGGGAACAATCTATTTCATATACGGAGTAATTTCTGTTCGTTTTAAGTTTTAATGTCGCTCCTTACTTTCAGTTAAAAAAACTAGTTTTTTTTATGTAATTCTAGAATAAGATTGAGAATTGGTTGAACAAGATTGAGAACAACTGCGTAGCTGGAAACACGTAGGTCCCGCGTGTTTCTGCTTACGCAGTTTTTCTCATTCTTCCTACTTATACAACTTCCAATACGTAGCAATAACTGACAGTTACGCAGTTAATTAAATGTCAAACTAATGGGAAAACTTGTGATGTCAAAATTTTAAGTTGATGTAGCTGTTATGATCAGTTTGGAAATCCAAGATGGCCTTACTGTAGTACTACAAATGGCCTTACTGCCGGGCTTTCATTCCAAAGTTTCGTAAAGTTCCTTAAATAAATAAAAATTACTAGTAAGTAGCAACATTAAAACGGAAGGAACAGAAATTATTCCGTATATGAAGGGGGGCTTCTTCCTCAATCCCCACTCTTTATGGTAATGTCATAAAGTTACGCAGATATTTAACACTTTTTGATGTGTCTTGGGAAGTTTCACTTACCGGAAAAATCTATCTAGAATCGTGGAGGTATCCACCGCTGTATATGCCCATATCGCAAATTGTATGACTTTTAAGACATTAGGTCTTACGCGTAGGCTAAGTCTTTAAGAAGTCGAGAAGATCTTATACATGGTGCTTATAGCTCCAAAGAGTAATTTGACCCGATTGTTTCAACATCCGCGTTTTTAAAGACAATTTTCCTTGGGGTTTACAGTTTCCTCATTATTGGTTTTTGGTATTCTGCCCCGTTTCAACTTTTAGGTGATACAGCGACGTCACCAGCGGAATTAAAAACATTGGGAGTGAAACTGTGTGCTGCCTCATCAGGCAGTAATCATTCATGAAGAATGTTCGGTAGTAAATTGTTTTAGCGTAAAAAATTTCCTTAAAACCTACATTAAATAGCTTTTAGCTGCTGCAACTTTTTAAATGCCAGGGAAATTAACTTTCTCTTGTATTTTCCTTTAAGTGTAACTTCCCGAAAAGGAGTAAAACTCGCAAGCCTGTTTCTGGTGCTTGAACGTTAGACTTGTCTGAGGTGGGTGGAACTAAGCGTTCGAAGACTTTTCCCGGAGTCTGGAAATATTTTAACTTCTGATCAGTTTCGCGTCCTTTATGGAACCTTACCCTCCTTCTCTGACCCCCTCCTCTGAAAGAAAACTTCTGTAAGTTGCTTTAAGCCAAGGTGAACATGTCCAAAATATTAGGTGAGGATTACAGGATTTTTATAGGGGGGGGGTTAAGACTGTAGAAAAATGGATTTTAAGCTATATTTACAGGAGCACCATGGACCAGAATAAATATTCAGGGCAGAATATTATATGGTACTTACGCATTATATCTCACTTGGTATACCACACTTGGTCAGCGTCACTTGGAATATAGCCATAAAAGAGTTTGACTCTTTCTCTCAACTCTACTTTTTAAAACATTAAAAAAACTTTAACGTAAAGAGCAGGACGTTGATGAGGAAGCAGCCCTTTTCATATACGAAGTAATTTCTGTTCGTTTTAAGTTTTAATGTCGCTCCCTGCTTTCAGTTAAAAAACTTTTTTATTTGATTTTACGTTTTTGAATCAATGCATGTTTTGATTTTGGCTCTCCGCAGAGGAATAGTTAAAACGAAATTTGCATTTTTTTTTTTTTTTTTTTTGCTAAATGGCTTTCTCATAGTTTTGATCGATTGATTTTGAGAAAAAAAGGAGTGGGGGAGGAAGCCTAGTTGACCTCCGATTTTTTTGTTACTTAGAAAGGCAACTAGAACTTTTAATTTTTTACGAATGTTTTTATTAGAAAAAGATATGCGTAACTTATAAATTAGCTTACATAACGAACTTTTGTATTCTCATGTTTTTATTACATACATGAGGGGATTCACCCCCTCGTCAGTTCCTCGCTGTTTACACTAAAGCTTAAATTTTGTCCCAATTTATTCAGAATTACCCCTGAATCATAAAAGTCGTAGAATAAATAGTTGAAATTACTAAAAATACTTTAGCGTAAAGAGCGAAGTATTAGGAGGAGGTGAGCCCCTCATAACCGTAACAATTTCTGTTCGTTTTAAGTTTTAATGCTGCTCCTTACTTCCAGTTGAAAGAACTTTTTCATATTTATTTTTTCATTGTTTTTTTTTAAATAATGCTAGAAAATCCTGCGCTCCCTTCAAGGTAAATTTTCCTCCCCCATGACATTTTCCTCGATGGAAAGTTCCCCCAACATATTCCCCTCTTCTCAACCCCTCCCCCTGCCAAAAAAACCCCTGAAAACGTCTCGACACTTCCCAATAAACATTGCTATATGTAAGCATTGGTCAAAGTTTGTAACTTGTAGCCCCTCCCACGGGGACTGTGGGTTAGTAAGTAGTCCCCAAAGACATAGTTATAAGGTTTTTCGACTACGCTGAATAAAATGGCTATCTCAGAATTTTGATCCGTTGACTTTGGGAAAATAATTAGCGTGGGAGGGGGCCTAGGTGCCCTCCAATTTTTTGGTCACTTAAAAAGGGCACTAGAAATTTTCATTTCCGTTAGAATGAGCCCTCTCGCAACATTCTAGGACCACTGGGTCGATACGATCACCCCTGGAAAAAAAAACAAACAAATAAACACGCATCCGTGATCTGCCTTCTGGTAAAAAATACGAAATTCCATATTTTTGTAGATAGGAGCTTCAAACTTCTACAATAGTGTTTTCTGATACACTGAATGTGATAATACGATTTTCGTTAAGATCCTATGACTTTTAGGGGGTGTTTTCCCCTATTTTCTAAAATAAGGCAAAATATTCTCAGGCTCGTAACTTTTGATGGGTAAAACTAAACTTGATGAAACTTATATATTTAAAATCAGCATTAAAATGCAATTCTTTTGATGTAGCTATTGGTATCAAAATTCCATTTTTTAGAGTTTTGGTTACTATTGAGCCGGGTCGCTCCTTACTACAGTTCGTTACCACGAACTGATTGATTATGACGTTTTGTCATAAATTTACAAAATGTTTCCCTTTTTGCCCTTGTATGTCATGGTAACCCTGCAAATGGGAATATGTCCTTTTGACCTAAAATGTGCCCAGTTGGCAACCATGGTTATTAACCTTTTGTAAACTGTTTTTAATGTGCTGTCCTTATTATCGAAATTGCTGACGTATTTCAAGCAATGCATAATATCCGCCTATACTATCTCAAATTACAAAATATTTTTTGGGAGTAAATCATAAACAAGAGAAGCTGAACAAGAATATGAGTGTTTTTGTTATGGCTGAACGGATCAGATAACAAAAACTAAGTGGTTTTCTCGATAACTTTTATGCCAGGAGTCGAAGGTCATTTTGCTAATTGAAACAGAAATATATTATGTCCAGTCTTATTCATGTTTTAGATTTTTAGTAGATTGTCTGTCTCTATTTGATTGTGGGTCATTCTTGTGGAGTTACTTGATTTTTTATTATTATTATTATTATTATAATTCTATGTCGGGAATGTGAATGTCTGACGATATAGATAATGATTTTCGTGAGTGTAATAACAATTTATTTCTTAATATGGTTACTAGTAATTTACTTTGCCCGTCTTCTTCTTTCAAAGAGATTACCTTCCTATAATTCCATGGTAATAATTCATTTGTGTGTTTACTAGTATAAAAGTATAACCGATGAGACAGTTTTCTCCTCAAGTAGTATTTTTCTGGTAACCCCCCCTCCTTGTCAGTTTTTGCGTCGAAAGCTGAACTGTAATTTTTTTGCATATTAGTCAAATTCATTTCTTGTTGTGATTAATTACAAGAAAGTTCTTTCGACTGAAAGTAATTAGCAACATTAAACTTTAAAACGAACAGAAATTATTTCACATATGAGGGGACCGCCGCTTCCTCAGTCCTCGTTCTTGACGGTAAAGTCATAAAATTCTTTACATTACTTCTCACTCAAATTCAACAGGACTTGCGTTAGAGCATGCTTTCTTAAGGAATTGTGACACAAAGTCAAACTTTAGCGTAAAGAGTGAGGATTCATGATGGGGTAGAACACCTCATATATGAGGTTATCTCTTAGTTTTATATATTCTCGTTTTAAGCTTTAATGTTGCTCCTTATGTTCAGTCGAAAAACTTGTTTTCTATTGACCTTTTTCGAACCATGACAGGAAGTCCTCTCCTCCCGCGTTCCTTACTTTCAGTTCGTTACCACGAATTGTTTAATTATTAATAATGTACTTTGCCCAATTATTTTCTTCTTTAAAAGAGATTACTTTCCTATAATTCAATGGTGAAAGGTCCACTCCAGTTTCATTTGTGTACGTTGACAACGCCCTTCCCTATGTGTAATACTTTATTCCTTTGCGAATGACTGAAGGGGAAGCCAAAAAGAAAGAAAAACCTTTCCCAATCCCCATTGGTTTTTGTGTGTGTCTCTGTGTAAATTTGAGCCAGTAAAAAAAAAATAATAATAATAATAATAAATAAATAAAATTCTACCTAATTGGTTCTGGTGTCTTGATTTTTAAGCCAGTAAAAAAGAGCTACATTTTTTTTTAGTCACACGATTTTTTTTAAAAGAGTTCTTCTGTTTCTCTTTGGTCTGTCTGTTTTTTTTTTTTGTTTTTTTTTTTTGAAATGTCTATATATAATCGTGTAATTGACGGTGATCGTAATTGTAATAAAATTAATCACTTATGGTGGTAAATTGATAATGTACTTCCTGCAGCAGTTGACTATTGGAGTGCGTTCGAGCATCCCTTATCCGACGTATCCGTTTAATATTAACTCCCCGAATGCAATCCATAAAAAATAGCAACAAATATTTATTTGGCAACTTGTCAACTGAAGCACAATTGGCAACTGGGCGATTAATCGTATAGGCCTACGGCAAACATAGCTTATCTCGAAACCCTTTCACAATTACTGTCTATTTGTTCTATGAATGTAATTTCACAATAATTTTTTTCATCTTTAAAAATATTAATATTTTTTGTTTATATATGACATCACTGGTCCTCAGTAATCCTGAATTTCCCAGGATTAGTAGGTGTAACTTCTCCGACAACTAATCCAGACCATTTCAGGTAGTAATCCAACCCAAACTAGCCTCTGATGTCACTTACGTCTCGTGAAGTACTAAAGACGAGTAATTGGTTTGTCGGATAAGTTATCCTGGAATGCTCGAATGCACTATTGATGTTACGATATTTAACATTTTAGTTTACGGCCTTTTTTTTCATTTTTTCTTTTGTCACCGTGGAAGACTTTAGCCGTGTTAGTATTTGTCTGTTAAACAAAACACACCCAAGAAGTCAAATTAGGTTAATTCTAATGAAATATGCCAAATCACAATGATAATATAATACTTTAGAAACAAAATTATGGAAACTACGACAAAAAATTATGGAAAGCTGGCCGCGCACAACGCATTATATTAAATAACTAACCCCTAACCACCTCTGTATGTTAAATATATGATTAAAGCATAGCTAAATCATAGTTTTCTCACTGAAAATCATACCATTCTCCGACGAGGCAAATCGATTATTGTTCGATCTTAGACAGCGTGATTCTTCAGTATGTTTCATTTAACAGGCAAGTACCACTGTGTTATCGAGCTGATAGACGTTTCACGAGTTTATCTTGTTTGAGAGAAGGCATCAAATTGGTGATGTGACGGTTTTCAGTTGTTGGTCTAAAACGATTTTATTGTTGCATGTGTGTTAATTGCAACAAAGTGTGCCAATGTGTGTTCATTGTGTGCTGATCTGTTGTGTGTGGTCATTCAAATTGCTCTCACATCATACTGTAAAGGTTTCAACTCAAGGTTTCATGTTTTGATGAATGTTTGTAACTGAGAATGTTAATTGTTACTTTCATGAGAAACGTGGTTCGAGCCCACTTTCTAGGGCTGTACTGGAGAAATCTTGGAATGGCTATGGCACGCTTTACAGATGAAGGATGACACATTGCCAAAGAGTGCTTTCGGCCTCCTATGTGGCTAAACGAAAAGCAGGTCGTCCCCGAATTGGGTGTGAAGAGATCATAAAGAAAAATTAAAGAAAATTGGAACTTCGTGGGCGGGGTTAAATATTGAACTTTTGAATGGATTGGAGGTGAGGGCCTGCGGCTAGGTGCTACGATGAGTTGGTAGTAGTAGTTTTATAGCTACGAATGGACTCTTGGGTTTTTTTTCTTGCAAAAAAGTTTATGTTGTTTGTTTCTGTAATTTGTGTTAAGTTCAGGCTGTTTTAGTGTACATAGGAATCCGCAGAAATTTTTTGTACGGAGACCAAGGGTGTAATTTTTTTCTAGAAGTGGGGGCAACGAATGAATGATTTTGATCAATGGCTAAACCCGTATAAGGTATTTCAAAATCTAGTCGACAAAACAGAGGAGAAAAAGTCATCAAAGTAATAGCACGAATGAATAAGATAAACATAAACATGGTAAATAAAGGATTAAACAAAAATAAAACCCTTGAAGAGAAATATTTCTACTGTACATATGTATTATAGCGACCACATCCAAGGAGTGAAGTTATGTTAATCATAATAAAATATACCAAAATTGATGAAAATATAATACTTGTGACAAAACTATGGGAACTACAACAGATAATTACAGAAAGAGCGCATGAAAAGTAGTGGATGGGTTCCAGGGCCAGCCGTAGCGCACCCTAGCAACCAGTTCTGACTCTATAGCAGCCATTAGGTGTTATTGATGTATTGCGCACACCTGGATGTTATGTAATGCTATAGAGAGTTGGTTGTTACATAATTTTTTACTTATGCAAGTTTTTTCTTCAACATGTCTTTGATTGCTACCTATGCAACTGTTTAAACACCTAAGGGTGTAGAAAAAAACCTTCAAGGTCCGCCAGTCAACTGGGGAACCCCCGACTGTGAAAATTGATCATAGTCCAATGTTTACTTGATAGTTTAGGTTTTTTGATGGTACACAAGCCTTTGTTTTTAATTTTATTTATTTGCTGGCAACAGACAAAGACCACCCAATAAGAACAAAGGGGTCCCGTTACTTAGGAAAAATCCCTCAGGGCCTGCCAGTCAAGTGGGGAACCCCCGGTTGTAATATTTGATCATGGTCCAATGTTTACTTGATAACATCGGCTTTTGGTAGTACACAAGCCTCTATTATGAATTTTATTTTCATTGTTGGGAACAGAAAAAGGCGAATCGTTGTGTATTGATTTCCTACAAGAACAAAGAGGTCCCGTTATTTAGTCTAGACACCTATTGATTTTCAAAAACGTTATGCAAGTGACTGTTGTTCGCATAGCGGGTAAGGGACTGGTTAGTTCTTGTTTTCCTTTGGGTCAGAAAAACCCGGATCCAAGCGTGAGGAGACATCAGTCTAACTTTCGAGATGAACAGTGCACCACAATTTTAAAAAAAGATTTTGGCCCGAGCTTATTTGCAGGTAAGATTCTCTGCGTATTAAAGATAGCGACCTCTCACTCTAAAGATGGGGTGATATTACACAAATTAGAGCTGGTATAATCTCTATATAAAATTAACAGCTTAAACCCCTTTCCCCACGCTGTTTTATAGCTCCATTGGTAATGAAATAGACTTACTTTCTTACAAAATATACGCTTTTACTCTGTCTGCTATTTCAAAAGCGCTTTTCGATATTTGAGGTCTATTCTGGCAGATGTGTTTAACCTTGTGTTTATTATTATCCGTCAACTATTTAAGCCTCAATAGTACCATGTTGTTAGGTTTAGGGTTACTTTCCAGCGAACAGCCAGCGTCACACTAATAAATAAGGATTGCTTTTTAACAATTGGTAAATAAAAACGCTCTAATCACGATTAAGTCGGGCAAGAGGCTTCACAATAAAAATGTATTTTTTCATAGAATGACGCTTACATTTTCAGTAAAATAGTTATGTAAAATGTGTTATATTTACATTTAATCTTTGATTGTACGAGGGGGGTGGAGCTGACTATTATTACTATTTTCATTTTAAAATATGACTAACTCTAATGTAAGGGTAGACACCTATTGACACCTCTTATGTCAATAGACACCTATTGATTTTCAACAGCGTTATGCAAGTAGTTGTTGTTCTCATAGCGGGTAATGGACTGGGTTATTCTTGTCTTCCTTTGGGTCAGAAAAACCCGGATCCAAGCGTGGGGAACCATCAGTCTAACTTTCGAGATGAACAGTAACTTCTGAGAAGAAATCATTTGCATAAGAAATCAATTATATAACAGCCAACCTATTGTATTAAGTAACAGCCGGGTTTGTGCAATAAATCAATAATCAATAACACGTGCTGGTTGCTAGGGGCCCACAGCTAGTCCCTGGGCCCTGCTGCGGCTGACCCTACAAATCCTCAGTAATAACGGCGTTCCAGTTTTAGGTACAGCCATAGGGGGTGTACAATTGAACCACTAGCCCCTTCAATATCTTGTTACGCACACCTGGGTCTGGTGCAATGCTATAGCGCATGTGTTTAGTATACCTACATAACAGAGTTGGCATGTTACGTTATAAAGAATGTTATCTAAGAGACGCAGGTGCATGTTACGTAATAGGGGGGGGGGGGTTAATTTAGTTTTTACGTAATAGGTATTGGGTGTTACGTAATAGGATTTGTTAGAGTCCACTAGTCAAAGGGGGAATTTCTTTTAACACATTTTTCTTCAAAACGTTTCAAGATATCCCAAAAAGTTTCTCTTCAAGACGTTTCAAGACAGCCCAAGACATTTTTTAAAACATTTTTCTTCAAGACTTCAAGACATCCCAAGACGTTTTCTAAGACACTTTTCTTCAAGGCACGATTTCAAGATGTTTCAAGACATCCAAGTTGTTTTCTATGAAATCTTTCTTCAATGCGTTTTTCTTCATGATTTCTTTAATTAGTACGCAATAGGGGAATATTAACTTATGCTAAGGATGATGCATTCACGTGTGCCTTATTTCCTCAGGCCCCCATGGGAGATCCCCCCTTGTAGCTGAGGAGGACATACGTGGGTCTTACGTACTGATGGCACACACATTGGTGTTACATAATATTTTAAGAGATTTTTTTATTTGGCATTTTTTCTTTCAAGGTGGTTTTTTTTCAGGGAACCCTTACATTCTAATGATCTGTGTCCCCTTTAGGACTCGAAAGGGCCATTTCCATCAAATGGAGCTCCACCCTAGACAGTTGGACCTGCAATCTATTTCTAATATTAATATTCAGGAAATAGATTCTTAGAAACAACCAATTCCACACATGGAAAATTCCCATGTCGTGCTTACTAGCATGATTAAGCTAGTTATTACGGGTTTCCTATGACTGCAATAACTGAGGTGGTAAGGGGAAAATCGATTACTATAGTTTGGTTAAATTTGAAGTGCACCTACTTGCCAAGTAATGCTTTAGAAGGGTATTATAAACCACGACAAAGCGATTCTTAACTTCTTAGTGATATGATCCTAGCATTTTGGAGGGTCCTTCATAGAGAATTCTTAGACATGTTTTTTAGAGAATAATTTAAACTTGTTCAAAACATAGGAAAATATTCATTCTTTGAGAATGTTTAGAGATGTTCTCTTAGAGAAAATCTAAGTTTGCTCAACATATAGGAAAATATGACACGAGACATGTGGGCTCAAGAACAAAAGTCAGCACGCAAGAAGTTACATGAACAAAATCAGTTCCACGAGGAAAAAAATCTTTGTATAAATTTCACAGAGAGAAAATCAACATGTAACAAGTTTAATGAACAAAAATCAGCACGCAAAAGTCCCACGAACAAAATTCAGCATGCAGCGAGTTCTACGATCAAAATCAGTTTCACGAGATAAAAATCAATTTAAAAGTTTTACGAAGAGAAAAACCAATGTACAAGTTTGACGCAGAGAAAAAATCAACGCAGGAAGTTCCATGAACAAAATCAGTTTCACGAGGAGAAAAAATAATGTACAAGTTTCACGAACAAAAATGAGCACGCGACAAGCTCAACGGACAAAAATCAGCATGCAACAAGTTCTATGAAAAGAACCAGTTTCACGATGAGGAAAATAAATTTACAAGTTTCACGAAGAGAAAAAATCAACATTCAACATGCTTCACGAAAAAAAATTAACATGCAGCAAGTTTCATGAACAAAAATCTGCGCGCAACAAGTTCCAGGAGAAAAATCAGCATACAAGAAGTCCCATGAACAAAAATCAGCTTGCAAGAAGTTTCATGAATGAAATCAGTTTCACGAAGAGAAAAAACAATGTACAAGTTTTACAAAGTGAGAAATCAACATATACCGAGTTTCACGAATAAAAAAAATCGGTATGCAGCAAGTTTCACGATCAGATATCAGCACGCAACAAGTTCTATGAATAAAATCAATTTCACGGAGAAAAATCAGTGTACAAGTTTCACGAAGAGAAAAGTCAACATGCAACAAGTTTCACAAACAAAAATACACACGCAATAAGTTCCACGAACTAAATCGGTTTCACGATGAGAAAAATCGGTATACAAGTTCCGTGAAGAGAAAAGCCAACAAGCAATTAGTTTCACAAACAAAATCAGGGCGCACGCTACAAGTTCCATGACAAAATCAATTTCACAAAGAGAAAAAACAATGTACAAGTTTCACGAAGAGAAAATATCAATATGCAACAAGTTTCACGAAAAAAACCAGTGCGCAACAAGCTCCACGAACGAAACTCAGCACGCAACAAGTTCCATGACGAAAATTGGTTTCGCAAGGAGAAAAAAACAAGGTAAAACTTTCACAAGGAGAAATTTCAAAACATTTTACATATTTACTGAGCAAAAATTATACTGCAACAAGTTCCACGAACGAAAATCAGCTTGCAACAAGTTCCTCGAACAAAAATCACTTCACAACAAGTTCCTCGAACAAAAATCAGCTCGCAACAAGTTTCACGAACAAAAATCGACATGCAGCAAGTCCCATGAACAAATCAGTTTCACGTGGAAAAAAATAAAAATTAAAGTTTCACGAAGAGAAAAAACCAAAATTCAGCTTTTGTTCCTTTTTCAGATTTTTCAGATTTTTGTTCCGCGAACAAAAATCAGCTCGCAACAAGTTTCACGGACAAAAATCAGCATGCAAGAAATTCCAATAATAAAAATCAGTTTCAAGAAGAGAAAAATTAATGTACAAGTTTCACGGAGTGAAAAATCTGCATACAACAGGTTTCTCGAACAAAAATCGGCACGCAAATGTTTCAGGAAAAAAAATCAGCACGCAACAAGTTCCTTGAGGGTAAATTCTGTTTTTACCTGGAGAAAAATCAATATACAAATTTCGCCAAGAGAAAATTCAACATGTAATAAGTTTCATGAACATAATCAGATTCACGAGGAGAAAATCAATGTACAAGTTTCACGAAGAGAAAAATCAACGTGCAAGAATTTTCACAAACAAAAATTTGCACCCGACAAGTTCCACGAACAAAAATCAGCACGCAAGAAGTTGCATTTATAAAATGAGTTTCACGGGGAGAAAAATCAATGTAAAAGTTTCACGAAGAGAAAAATAAGCATGCAATGGGTTTTACGAAAAAGTCAGCGTGCAATAAGTTGAATGAACAAAACCAGTTTCATGATTAGAAAAAATCAACGTAAGTTTCACGAAGAGACAAATAAGTATGCAACCTGTTTCATGTGGCTATTTATCCTACCAATGTAAAATGATACTGATCGAAAACGTATAATAAACTAGCTATTGTCAAGAACCAGCCATAGATTGCCACGGAGGCAGTTGCATAAAACAATCTTGGAATTGACGGAACTTGGATTAGCATTGGTGGAATCGCAATTGTAGAATTGGCTGAATCTTTTCGTTCGAGGTCATAAGCGGGGGAAGTGGAATTGGACATCATTTTATTAAAAAAATTTCTATGAAAAAAGTCTTTGAAATGATGATGGGGTGCCAGAGAATCAGTAATGCTATACGGTGGGACATTCCTTTGTATAAGTGCAGATAGTCATGCAAAATAAACCGTTAATATAGATATTTATTTTCGCCAAAAAGACTGTTCCACAGCAAAGTGGCGTTTTCAAGCATTTGGTGGTGCAAAGCAACGATTTTTGCCAGAAGAACGCTAAAAAGCTATTGTGTGAAAAATTCTGAGATATTCATTTGATTTAGAACTACCGAAAAAAACTATACACGTATTGAACCTACTTTTTCAGAGGCAGTAATGCCGTACGTTGTCGCATTGTTTTCTAAAGGTGCAGGTAGTCCTATAAAATAGTAGTTAACATAGATACTTATTTTAGCCAGATAGACTGTCCCACAGCAAAGCTGCGTTTTCAGTCTTTTCGTGGTGCAAAACAGCAATTTTAGGCAAAAGAAGTCCGAAATGCTATTGTGTAAAAATTCTGAGATGGTCATTTGATTTAGAATTATTGAAAAACTATGCTTATATTGAGCTCCAGTTTCAGAGGCAGTAATGCCGCACGGTAGCGCATTTGTTTCTAAACATGGATGTAGTCCTACAAAATAAACGGCAACATGGACATTTATTTTAACGCTACATATCAGTAGATGTTTTGGTTGAAGCTTTAAAGAATTGTATACAATTTGTATATAATAGAGCTTCAACTCTTATGGAGAAGGTTCGGTGGTTCTTTGTATTGTTGGGAGAAGAATGTCCCTTAAGTGTCAGATATCGTGTTTCTAATTCTTGGCGGGGCTTCTGATGAACGTAGCCAAATTTTCGAGCGTTGCCACTTTCAACATTAGTTAAGGGTATATTGAACGATTTCTTGCTTATTTGGATTAAACGTGTGATTTCACGTATGTTAGAGGTCATTGCAAATTTCCAACTTGGTTCACGTTCCAGTATTGTTTGATTTGCAAGCAAAAACAGTAAAAGCCATGTTTGATTATCTATAATCGGATGATGATTCCACGGCTTGCTCAATCACTCTGCCATCTTTTGGTCATCATAGTACATATTTTGGTCCTTCAGCACCTCTAATCGATCAAGTGCTTTTTTCCGTGTCGGTAGATTCAATTCTCGATAAAGTGAGCATCCCTTTCTATCACCTTTTTTGGTTGCCTCAAAAAGAAAATCCAATCTTTGTAGATATGTACTGGTGCTGAAATTTGCCATCCCCAAGTGGAAGTGGTTGCTAGGGCCCCTATGGAATTGGATTTTAGGGTTCGTGCTGGAATTGCTTGCTAGGGTCCTATTGGAATTAGTTTCTTGGACCCCCTTGGCATTGGATGTTAGAGTGGCCGTTGGAAATTGCTTGTTAGGGGATGGAGAAGCCACATAATTTCACGGTGGCGTGAATATACATAGCCATGGCTCAAAGATGCCCAAAGCATTTTCATTAAAACCTCTAGGAAAAAACTTGTTTTAGTTTGAATTTATCTCTAATAACACCCCCCCCTCTGGGATTGGTTGCTAGGGCCCTCTCCCGTTAGAATTGCTCGCTAAGGGGTGGATCAGCCATTGAGTGTCACAGGCTGGGGATTGAGAGAAAATAATACCAAGAAAAAATTAACAAAATATAGAATTAAGTCACTTGTCTTTTGCTCCCATTTTCTTATGTTTCGAGCAAGCTTGGATCACTCTCTAAGAAAACATTTCTAAGCATTCTCTAAGAATGAGCATTTTCCTATGATTTGAACAAGTTTGTTTTTCTCTAAGAAAACATGTCTGGAAATTCTCTAAGAAGGACCCTGTAAAATGCTAGGATCATATCGCTAAAAAGTGTAGAATTGCTTTGTCTGGGTTTATAATTCCCTTCTAAATCATTACTTAGCAAGTAGGTGCACTTCAAATATAACCAAAATCTAGTAATCGATTTCCCCCTCAGCATTTCAATTATTGCAGTCAAAGAAAACACGTAATCAATTGTTTAATCATTCTAGGAAGCGGCTGACATGGGAATTCGCCGTGTGTGGAATTGATTATGTCGTAGAATCTATTTTCTGAATCATGATATTAGAAATAGATTTCTGGTTCAGCTGCCTAGGGCATAGTTCCATTGGATGGAAATGGCCCTTTTAAATCCTTAAAGAAATAGGGGAAAAATATTATTAGAATATAAAGTTTCCCTGAGAAAAAAACGACTTAAAAGAAAAAGAAATCCCTAGGAAAAAATTTGTTAGAGTATTATATAACACCGATGTGTACCGTCATTACGTAACACCCACATGTGTATCCTCCTCAATTATAATCGGGGATTCCCCACGGGTGCCTGAAGAAACAAGTCACGCGTGAATGCGTCATCCTTAACATAACTAAACATTCCCCTATTACGTAATAACTAGAGAAATCGTGAAGAAAAACGCCTTGAAGAAAAAATGTCTTATAAACCGTCTTGGGATGTCTTGAAACGTCTTGAAAAAGCGTCTTAAAGAAAAGTGTATTAGAAAACGTCTTCGGATGCCTTGAAACATCTTGAAACGTCTTAAAGAGATATGTTATAGAATACGTCTTGGAATGTCTTGAAACGTCTTGAAAAGAAATGTCTTTAAAAATGACTTAGGATATCTTGAAGTCTTCCCTATTTGACTAGTAGACTCATTACGTAACAACCAAACTAAAACCTCCCTATTAGGTAACATGTACCTGAGTCTCTTAGAAAACATTCTCTATAACGTAATATGCAAACCCTGTTATGTAGGTGTACTAAACACGTGCGCTATAGTATTGCGTCAGACCCAGGTGTGCGCAATAACGTTTTGAGGGGCTAGTAGCTCCAATTGTTCACCCCATGGCTGCCCTCAAAACTGGAACACCGTCACTACTCACCTCCACTACTTTTATATTAAATATCTAACCTAATCAGCTCTATATATTAAATGTTTAATTAAAATGTGCTTGCATAGTAGTTTATCCTTCTCAGGCTAAGCCAATTATCTTCGAGTGCACACAGAAAGCTGTTTATACTACAGATGACGAAAAACATTGGGGTCAATATAATACGTAAGTAGTCAAAAATATAATTGAGAAAACAGAGAGGAAAAAATTCAGAAAAGTAATAGTGCGAACAAACAAGATAAACATAAAACAAGGTAAATATAGGAGTAAAAAAAAATAAAACCATTGAAATAAAGATTTATACAATATCCAGCCTCTTTGTTTTATTCGAGTATTCTAGAAATGTCACCAAATACAATAATGCTTATCGTTTAAGAACCAGAAAACGCTTCTAATGTAATTTGTACTTATATATTTCCACTTCCTTAAACTTTATAGAAAAAAAATAATGATGCAAGTTTTTTCATCACCACATTCACAAGTGGAGAGGAGGATCTGAAACAAAAATGTGCACCTTTGAGTCACTTTGGGTAATCTTTGACCAATGTGTGGAGATATGTTTTATATTTTATGAGTGACAATAATAGTAGTTGTTGGGTAACCCAAAGGCTTTTGGAGAGACTTATTTGAGCAAAATTAAGCTAGTAATCCAGTGGCTATTTATTTGTATAATTTGGGTCTCTTTTTTTATTTGGTGGCTGTGCATTGAATTCTTTGAATCGACGAATTTTTCATGCAATGTTTCTTATAAATTGTACCTTAGGTGCATTTTTGCTCGAAAAATAGCGCCTTCGGTGCATTCGATTTTTGTGTTCTTCTTTCTATACCAAGTGTCCGGCAACGCTGTACTAGATTAGGCTATACGAGTAGTGTGAAAACTGGTTCAACTTGAGACGATATGGCTTTGATTTAGAAACCACTACCTTAACAGGATTGTCCAGTATAAAAACATTTTAGGCAGACTACATTTTTTGCGGTTCCATTTTAAGTTTTGATTCGCTTCGCATGGCTATAGGCCCTATTTTGCCAGGGGATAATGTCGAAGAAGCAAGTTGACGTCTCCTCTCCCTCTTTCCCAATTCATAATACAATTGTAATACCTTAGAAAAAGGAGAAAGGGCATTGACTCCCTCGTTTTGGCTGTTTATCATGAGTATGGGCCAGCCTTATATCCCTGACTGATCCCCTTCCAAGAAAAAAAAAATATAAGAATTGTGAATTTAAGGTATTTCAACCCTTTCCTCCTTGAAAACAATCTGAATTCTTCTGAATATCAAAATCATGCCTATAAGAGAATGTAAGTTGTTTTCTATATGACCAAGCAACTTGATGCTCTAATTGCTTTTTTTTCATTTTTATTTTCACCTGCCAGGAGTACGCATTCATCTTATTTTTGGAGGGGGGGGGTAAGAGAGTTTCTCTTGTGCACCTGATAACTTGTACTTGGCGCGGGATACCGGATGAGTTGCTTTTCTCCTCGTTGCTAAGAAATGACAGACGTTTGTGCTTTGTGGGGCGCCGTCGTGAGCTAGGGCGATTAATTTGATCCAAAAGGAATCACGCAGCAAGCGATGACATTGGAACATACCAACAGGATTGAACCGTGTTTAGCTAGTATTTCTTCTGGCATCCAGAGTGTTTTTCCACCTTAAGGATAGTTTGGAGGGGAGTGCCTATGAGGAGTCGTTATTTATGTGACAGGCGCAGCCTAACCAATATAGGTGGTGATTTTTCATGAATGTTTCAAGGTTGTATTTCTATTCGCATCATTTCATTTAATACTCGGTCATGGAGAGTTATTCCGAACATGTATCTCATGCATCCGTGGTTAAAGGATTGTAGAGCATGAATTTCAGATTTTTTTTAGCTAGTTGCAGCCGCAAATGAGGGCAAACTAGACTAGAGGTTCGTAAATTAAAATTTTTGTCTTGATGTTGTTCCTCTTTTTTTTCTCCATAGTTGTCCACAGAGAAGATAAAAGACAGAGGAGGCTTTTGCTATCTGGAAGGGGTGGGGCCTCATCACCATCTTCAAATAAAGTAATCGATTTACCCGAAGTAATTCAGCTTCTCAGCTAGTTCAATCTAGTAGTAGTTCAGTGATACACTACGGTAACTACGGTAATAGTTATTAGTGCTACCGAACCCAGGAACAATAGCAGTTTTTTTTCTTTGCAACCTGAAGTATTTATAATAAAAGGAAGTATTTAGGACCTGATCTACGGTTCTTAAGCTATGAATATTATCAATTTGGTATCTGAGCGACCCATGAAGAGGAAAAGCTGATCTTCTTAGGAAGCTTGATATAAAATGCTTCAACTTAAGCCCAGTCCTAAGGATATCCTAAGATTATTTCCTTGGGAAAGATCCATTTTTCTTTTCAAGGACACCTTTAGAGTTTTAGTTCTTCCAATTTGAGTTTTAATTCTTTTTACTTTCCGTGTTGTCTGGAAGAGATCAAAGATAAAAACAAAGTAAACATTTTCTCCATACTTATCATCGGTTGCATTGGAGCAGCTGTGCTACCGCACATAATCTTTGTAACATGTGTTTACCTCATTAGAAGAATTACCAACTAGTGGTTCGTCGTCAGCGTAGTCTAAGTTGCTAAGGGGTTCACTGCGATCCCTCATTATCACACATTTAAACAACTCTTGCAATATACGGACTTGTCTCACATTGAAGTCGATGTTGAACCAAGAAAACATATCGTCACTGACGGGGGGGGGGGTCAATATCCGTTGTTGTTTGTAATTGGCCTCAGGCGAAAGACTTAAAATAATGTATCTGAAAGAGTTGCCATCCAGGCCCTGCATCATATAGCGGAGTCATTAGTGGTTCGGTGATAAGGTTGGACAAATAAACGTTCAAATGAGGATAAACACATTTATTAGACAGTGAAAACAGATGTAAAAACCTGGATCTTCCGATTATATATACAGCGATCGTCATCGGCAGATATCATCATTTGCTGGCATTTGTAGCATCATCTCCTGGTGACGATTGCTCTATATGTTGTCGAAATATCCAGACTTTTGTATCTGTTTTCACTGTCTAATAAATGGACTCATCTTAATTTGAACGTTTATTTATTCGTCATAGGTAAGCAATGGAGTCGTCGAAAAAAACAACCTAATTTAAGCTATTACGTCGGAAGGACTTGATAAAGTCGGTGAAGACTGCTACTGTTATAATTATTATTACTAATGTATTTTCAATTACCTGCATTCAGCGTGTAGAGCTGATCAATGTACCCATACCTGCTCCCAGTTCGACTGGATTAGGTGAAATTTTAGACTGGAAGCGGTCAAGAAGGACTATAGCTTCAAAGTACCAAATTAATTTTGGCTACTAATAACTGTCACCAAATATTTCTCTCTGTTTAAATAATTGTACCATATTTACCTTTGCCCGAGCAATTAAGAGGGGAAGTCCTACATTTTCTATTTTCTTTCCACTTTGTAGTCTTCCTTCAGTAGATGAAAACATTTTAAACGCAAGGCCAAATTTGGACATGTTAGTTTCCTTTTCTGTGATCTTTGTTGTTTTGTTTTTGAAAATTGTGCAGATTTTGTGAATTGGGTGGTGATTTCCTGCTGAAGTGACAGCATTGTGGATGGTTGGTGCTCATTTAATAAATCAGAGGCCCTTTCAGCCCTTTCAATATTAACTGACTGTGTTTGATGTTGACTGGACTTAAAAAACCCTATGATCAGTTTGAATAAAATAACGAATTTATCGTATATCCGAAAATTTGTCATCCTCTCCCTCGTTGGTGCAATTGTTGGGATAATGAGAAGGAGAAAGTCGGAATTGATTGATTGTCGACTCCTACGTAAGTTTTTATTGTTTTATTTATTAATTTATAATTTATTTATGTTGTTGGGAAAGCTGGCGAAGGGTAAATTCCCTGTACTTTTCAGGAGCTGTAGCAAGGTTAGCATAAAGCTCTTGTCCTAACAGAGAAAGGGTCTGTAAATCCTATTTGCTCTCTGTCGTATTTTTTTTCTTCGTACTAATCTCCTTGTTCTCGGAATCCTAATCCAGAAAAGAATTGTATGTTTAATAATTTTTTGTTATACAAGTTGTTTTTTCGGGGTGGAGGCCAAATTAGTACGATCTTGCTGTCTCGTTCGCGCATATATTTTTCACTCTGGGAAGGGGAGAGAGGCACAGGGGGAAAAGCACATCTACCACTATCGATAATATTCAAATCTAATTTCACTAAATACCATGAGTTTCTGATGCGTTGCTAAGGAAGTTTAGTCAGCTAAAATTCCGTGAAGTGGGTAAAACGGTGGGCGAGTCCCCTCTTTGCAAATCTGGCATGTTTGCTTCTTTTCTGTAGTATTCACTTTTCTATAATCTTTGTTCAGCGTTCGGACGTAAAAGCCAAAAAGGAGTATATGAAACATAACCCATAAAAGGGAATTAGCACGCTTTTGGAAGTGCCGCATTGATCCTTTGAGCCATAATTAAAGTCCTAAAAATTATGAAGAAGGGTATGTCTGACACAGAACTATTAAATAGTTTAATTTCGAAAATTCAATAAAAACTACTTTTTTTCGATTTTATAGAAAAGGGAGGGCAAGAGATTATCCAGGATTTCTGCTCGGGGGGATTTTTGTTTTGAGTGAGAACACATTAAAAATCTGTACAAAAGCCATCAAAAATTAGTTCAAATGCAGATTTGCTACTTTTTAAGCGTCAGACAAAAAGTTCGAGGGTTGGCTAAATCAGGTAACCCTGCCCCCTGGGATACTGCCTTGAGGGAGGGTTAACGCGCTCACAGACCGCGTCTACATTTGGCGTTTTCTGAGAACTAGAAAACCCAGTGCACGTCATGGTGTGACTGGCATTTACCACTATTTTAAGGTGGATTTTGATTGGTTGAATTTCCCAGATTTCCGGCTCAGTTTTCCAGAAAACCCCAAATGTCAGTGCGCTGTAAACGGTCCTTGTCGTTGGAGGAAAGGTCAATGTTCCTATTACCTGAACAATTGTTTAACGAATTGGTAACGAACCGTAGTAAGGAGCGACCCGGCTCAATAGTAACGGAAACTCTAAAAAATGGAATTTTGATACCAATAGTTACATCAAAAGAATGGCATTTTAATGCTGATTTTAAATATATAAGTTTCATCAAGATTAGTCTTATCCATCAAAACTTACGAGCCTGAGAAAATTTGCCTCATTTTAGAAAATGGGCGAAACACCCCCTAAAAGTCATACGATCTTAACGAAAATCACACGATCAGATTCAGCGTATCAGGGAACCTTACTGTAGAAGTTTCAAGCTCCTATCTACAAAAATGTGGAATTTCGCATTTTTTGCCAGAAGACAAATCACGGATGCGTGTTTATTTGTTTTTTTGCTTTTTTTTTTTTTTTTTTTTTTCCCAGGGGTGATCGTATCGACTCAGTGGTCCTAGAATGTCACGAAAGGGCTCATTCTAACGGAAATTAAAAGTTCTAGTGCCCTTTTAAGTGACCATAAAATTGGAGGGCACCTAGGCCCCCTCCCACGCTCATTTTTTCCCCAAAATCACCGGATCAAAATTCTGAGATAGCCATTTTATTCACCATAGTCGAAAAACCTAATAACTATGTCTTTGGGGACGACTTAATCCCCCGCAGTCCCCGTGGGAGGGGCTGCATGTTACAAACTTTGACCTGTGTTTACATATAGTAATGGTTACTGGGAAGTGTACAGGCGTTTTCAGGGGGAAGGGTTACCGGGGAGGATCTTTCCATGGAGGAACTTCTCATGGAGGAAGAGACTTTCAATGGAGGGGGTGCAGGATTTTCTAGCATTATTTAAAAAAACAATGAAAAAATAAATACGAAAAGTTTTTTCTACTGAAAGTGAGAAGCAGCATTAAAAGTTAAAACGACAGAAATTATTACGCATATGACGGGTTTACCTCCTCGTAATACCTCGCTCTTTACGCTAAAGTATTTTTAGTAATTTCAACTATTTATTCTAAGGCCTTTGTGATTCAGGGGTCATTCTAAGGAATTGGGACAAAATTTAAGCTTTAATGTAAAGAGCGAGGTATCGACGAGGGGTGAGCCCCCTCATATGCGCAATAAAAACATACGAATATAGAAGTTCGCTACGTAATTTAATTCGTAAGTTACGTATATTTTTTACTTATGAAAACGTTCGTAAAAAATTATAAGTTATAGTTGCCTTTTTAAGCAATCAAAAAATTGGAGGGCAACTAGGCCTCCTAGTTGCCTTGTAAAAAAAAAAGAAGTTGTTTTAATGAAAGTAAGGAGCGACATTAAAACTTAAAACGAACAGAAATTACTTCGTATATGAAAGGGGGGCTTTTCCTCCTCAACGCCCCGCTTTTTACGCTAAAGTTTTTTACTGTTTTAAAATGTAGAGTTAAGAGAAAGAGTCAAACTTTAGCGTAAAGAGTGGGGCGTTGAGGAGGAAAAGCCCCTTTCATATACGGAGTAAGGATCCAAGTTTCCAGAGATTCGTTACTATGCTCCCACAAATAAAAAATATCATCTTTGGAACGAACCCAAAATTCCAGTTTACAAAATCTTTGCGAAATAGCCTTTTCTTCAAGGTTTTCCATGAAGATATCAGCCTCAATTGGTAAAAGGGGTTGCCCATTGAAAGCCCATTTTTCTGTCTATAAAAAATGCCTCTATAATGGAAGTAAAAAGAAGTTCTGTTACAAAGGGCTGTAAGTGGAAGAAGTGTCTGATTTGAAAGTGTAGGTTTTTCTGATATAGATGGGTTAGAACTGAGTTTATCCTCCAAAAACCTTTCGGCCTTTTGAGGATCACAATTGGTGTACATTGAATCCGCATCAAAACTGTCCATTCTTGTGTTTGGTTTAACAGAGACTTGGTTTAACTTGGGTTAAATCGGCCGAATTTTTAATATAGGATTTTTGAGCCTGAATTAGTGGGCTAAATACAACTAATAAGAATTTTCCTATTTTTGCTGTTGGAGGATTAAATGAGGAAACAATGGGTCGAAGTGGATTACCGGGCTTACGAATTTTTGGAAGACCATAAAAACGAAAAGATCTACAGCCATGGGGGTAAAACCTTTTGTACAATTGATCTGTGATTTCACCTTTTCCTTTTACATAAGAAAGCTCTTTTCGGACTTTCTTGACAAATTTTTCTGTGGGATCGGTAGCTAATTGTTCTAATGTATTAGAATCATTTAAAATTTCTCTGACTTTTTTTGTCGTAATCACCTGAATCCAATGCAACAACAGTATTGCCTTTATCGGCTGTTATTCGGCCGTTATGTTATCGGCCGTTATCGGCTAGTAATAATCCTGGGATGTTCTTTATGTAGTGAATGTAAGACTAAGCGTTCGTTTTTACTAAAACTTTTTAAATTTTGATTATGAACAGAAGGCGAATCCAACTAGGTTTCAACAAAATGTGCTCTTAACATCAGCAACCTCTCCAACCTCTGCACGAAAGTCATGAAGCGCCCCTTCTGTGTTCGCGATAATTTCACTATAAGATATTTTTGAGGTGCGTAAGGTATTTTCGAACTATGCCTCCTGGGATGACAAGACCCCCAACCGCCACTGGGGGAAAGGCTGTAACTTATGCAATTTTCTCATTGTTTAGATTTACAAGCATTTGTTATTGGGAAAGAAACTGAAATTTTTCGGGGGGTCTTCTCGACGGGAAGACTTTTCTATGGCGAGGAAAGTTTCCTGGGGAAATTTTTCACGCGGGTGGGTTGGGGCGGGGGCTTATTTCCTGACACAATCTAAAAAGCAATCCTAAATTAAATATTATAAGTAACAACTTTTATTCCAACTGGAAATAACTACCAATATTAGCACTTAAAACGAACAGAAATTATCTCGTATATGAGGGGGGTTGTCTTTTCCTCAACCCTGGCTCTTTACGCAAAAGTTTGCCTTTTTGTCACAATTCTTTAAGAGAGGCTGTTCAAACACAAGTGTTATTGAATTTGAATAAGAGGTATTTTATTAGAACATTAAGAGTTTAGCGTAAAGAGCAAAAATTAAGAAAGATTCCACGTATACGAAATAATTTTTGATTGTCTCAAGTTTTAATGTTGCTCCTTACTTTCAGTTGAAACAACTTTTCTTCTCTTTTTATTCTCTGTGGTTAGACTTAAGGATTCTCTCTCTTTCATTTGTCTTTGGCAGTTCTTTGGAATAGTTTCTGGTTGATATGCTGATTCACAGTTTTTAGGGAGCCGTAATTTTGAGGAGGGCTTGCACTCCAAATAAAAAAAAAATATATTAAATTATATTAAAATAAAAAAAATTAAAATGAAAAAAAAATTAAATAAAAAATTATATTAAAATAAAATCCATTTGGCTAGACACAGAAAAACCGTTGTTGGCCATTTTTACGACCCCACTATCAGGCAAACAGATATATATTTCCTTTTTTCTATACAAATTATAGACCTCTTGGTCCAATTATTTTCAGGTATAAGATTTAGCCTATAGAAATTCTAACCCCACTCTAGGAGGCCAGCGGCCCTATCCCGATTTTTTGGTGTTTGAGTTTTTCCTTGACCCTGTTACTTTTGGTGTAAGTTTCAAGGCATTCGGAGGAAAATGGAATTTTTTCGCCATTTACAAGAAAAGCAGAGGTTTTCTTTTCTATTTTTCTTGTATGTTAGGGACCTCTTGACCCAAGGGGTTATGGCTTTGAGTTATGAGTCGATCAGAGAAAAAATTATGACTTTTTTGGAACACTTAGATATAAGGCAAGCTCCTCTTGGCCGACGGACTTCCGCCTGTTAGTTTCAAGCTGATCAAGGACATGTCTCATTTCTGGACGCCCTGTTCTCATCAAACAAAATTCCCTCTAGTCCATGCAACGATTCTTCAAAATTTCCCGCCAGTCAGAAACAGAAAGTTTTTTGGGCCAGCGGGAACCCTATGTGGCGATTTGACAAATGTTGCGATTCTTTTTTGGGCTGTGTTTTAGGGGATTAAATTTCCTTTCATTAACATCTTGTATTGGGGATCCCAATCGTCTTTTTTTTTGCGGATTTTGCGAACGGATCCTTGATTATTTCCAGTCAATTGGACATCTACGACCAAAGATACCTCATTTTCTCGCTATAAAACCTATCTGAAGCAATTTGTTATTTTTATGATTTACGGCTTTTACCCCAGCAGTTGGGGGGGGGGGGTCATGTCATCCCTGGGGGTATATTTTATTGGACCTCTCGACTGTTCTGAGAAAAGTGGCTGTTTGAGACTATGATAGAATGTCTCTTTTGGGGCTATGGGGATAGTATAAAATTGCACGGGAAGGTGGATGGTTGCTCTTCAATCGCTTGTGACCCGCAAAAAGAGTACTAAACTTTCAATATCCGATCAACTGGCCCAAATACGTTTTTTCGAGCACCCCTTTCACGTAAGGCTAGGGCAAAGCTAGAGCGTTGGTTCCGATTCGACAATTTGGCACGTCACTTGAAATACCATTTGATACGGAACTTGAAAATATTCAATATGCGCAAGCTCATATGTCTTTGGAAGGAAACATAATTTGTGGTTAAATAATATTCTGCACTATCAACGATTTAATTTAGGCTTGTTTACGCTTTGTTTTTTTTTTCGTGGTGTGAATTACACATTTGTGTGTAACTGATTGCAAGGTTAGCTAAGACCTATTCCGCTATCTTTTAAATGAAGGTGCTTTTTTGTACTTTTTCGTAGTCGCTTCAAAATGTATTAAGCTGATGAATAATTATTAGTCTTCTCATTCAATTATGTTTTTAAATATTTCAAAAACTAAGTTTTTCTGATAGAAGTAAAGAGCGAACTTTGAACTTAAAATCAGCAAAAAAAAATTCGAATATATGCAACATTTGTGTGCAAATAGTTCAAATAAACTGATTCATATTTCTCGTTGATTCAATTATTATTTGTATTGTAAATGAATAAGTAGATAACTTCTGAAATAAGTTTTGCATGTACGAAGTAATTGTCAAACTCTGTGTCCGCGCTGTTTTTGTTTTTACCGCTGTAAATCAATACTGTTTAGCGCTGTTTATCAATACTGTGTACTATTTACTGCGGTTATTGAACATCCATGAAATGGTATAATTTCATGGTATAATTCTTATATAAATATATAAGTGGAATAAGATAAATAGATAACAAAAATAAATAAGTATAAAAAATAAATAAATAAGATAATGAAATAAATATATAAGTGAAATGGTCAAATAACGAAAGTGGCAGTTGTTTCTTTACACTATTAAATAAAAAAAAACAAGTTTTTTAACTGCAAGTAAGGAGCGACATTAAAACTTAAAACGAACAGAAATTATTCCGTATATGAAAGGGTGTGTCCCCTCCTTAATGCTCCGCTCTTTACGCTAAAGTTTTTTATTCCTTAAAAAAGTAGAGTTGTGAGAACGAGTCAAACTTTAACGTAAAGAATGGGACATTGAGGAGGGGACAACCCTTTTCATATACGGAATAATTTCCGTATAGTTTTAATGTCGCTCTTTACTTGAGGTTAAAAAAACTTATGTTTTTGAATTAATGCTTGTTTTGACTTTGGCTCACCGCACATGAATAATTAAAACGAAATTTGCATATTAATTTTGTAGTTTTGATCGGACGATTTTGATAAAAAAAAAGGGATGGAAGAGAAGGCCTAGTTGCCCTCCGATTTTTGGCTACTTAAAAATGCAACTAGAATTTTTCATATTTTTTACGAACGTTTTTATTAGTAATAAATATGCGTAACTTATGAGTTAACTTACGTAACGAAATTCTATATTTGTATAATTTTAGTACGTATGTGAAGGGATTCGCCCCCTCGTCAATACCTCGCTCTTTACACTAAAGCTTGAATTTTGTCCCAATTCTTTAAGAATGACCCATGAATCACAAAGGCCGTAGAATAAATAGTTGAAATTACTAAAAATATGTCAGAGTAAAGAGCAAGGTGTTTTGGAGCAGACGAACCCCCTTGTATACGTAATATTTTCTGTTCGTTTTAAGTTTTATTACTGATCCTTACATCCAGTTGAAAAAACTTTTTTATCTATTTTCTCATAGTTTTTTTTAAATAATGCTAGAAAATCCTTCATGTGCCCCCTTCATGGAATTTCTCTTCCCTCATGATAAATTCCTCCATGGAAAGATATGCCCACGTAATATCCTCCTCTCGACCCCTCCCCACGCGAAAAAGTCCCCCTGAATATGTCTGTACATTTCCCAATAACCATTACTTTATGTAAACAATGGTTAAAGTTTGTAACTTGCAGCCCCTCCCCCGGGGACTGTGAGGGATAAAGTCGTCTCCAAAGACATAGTTATTAGGTTTTTCGACTATGCTAAACAAAATGGCTATCTCAAAATTTTGATCCGGCGACTTTGGGAAAAATGAGTGTGGGAGGGGGCCTAGGTGCCCTCCAATTTTTCTGTCACTTTAAAGGGCACTAGAACTTCTAATTTCAGTTAGAATGAGCCCTCTTTTGACATCCTTGGACCACTGAGTCGATATCACCCCCGAAAAAAACAAAGAAACAAACAAATAAACATGCATCCGTGATCTGTCTTCTGGCAAAAAATACAAAATTCCACATTTTTGTAGATAGGAGCTTGAAACTTCTGCAGTAGAGTTCTCTGATGCACTAAATCTGATGGTATGATTTTCAATATGATTCTATGACTTTTAATGGGTGTTTTTCCCCCTTTTTTCTAAAATAAGGCAAATTTTCTCAGATTCGTAATTTTTGATGGTTAAGACCAAACTTGATGAAATCTATATATTTAAAATCAGTATTAAAACGCGATTCTTTTAGTGTAACTATTGGTTGCTATTGAGTTTCGGTTACTATTGAGCCGGGTCGCTCCTCACTACAGTTCGTTACCACGAACTGTTTGATTTAAAGTTATGTTTAATTATTGTTTTGACTGTTTCGAAAAGTTTCATAGGAAAATCACATCTACTATAAATTGAAAGGACATAAAGACTTATATGTACAGTAAATCACAAAATCTAAGCTCCAAAATAGAAAATCACAGAACGGATTTAATTTTTGGAAAACCAATGTTAGATCCAGTTCTTAAAGAATCAGGATCTACCTATCAGGGTTGAAACAAAATATTCCTCTTTATCTAGAAAAAAAGGCTACTTCTAGTATTTTCTAGTGCACAATTTATTCTTAGATGTAGAAGAGTGTATGTCTTCTTATTTACTTTCCATGACATTAAACGTCTAAAGTAAAATAAACGTCAAAATCGAAAATTTTGAAAAAAAATGGAACTTCCTTGTTTCGGATCAGAATTTACGGCATTATTTCCCGAATATTTATGGCAGATACGGACATTTTGCTTAATTTTCCGAAGACCTAGTACGCATTCCTATCAGTAATTCAATGTTATTTGATTTGTAGAGAGTCCAGCTTCGAAATTTTACTTCGACTAAATACAAAGAATTCAAAAAAATCAATATTTCTAAATAGAAAAAGTTACAGAAGGATTTGTATTTATAAAAGATCAATGTCAGTTAGATGATCATCTGTCTGTCTGGTTTGAAAAGAAAATTCTACCTTGTTGTGAAATAAAGTTACTTCTAATATAAAAAGTATTAATGGATTATAACAAATTTGGAAATTTTATTTGAGTGAACAATAAATTTTTGTATTAAAAATAGTTGATCTCATCTTGTATACCTTCAGAGTATACCTTCTTGTATACCATCTTATATACCTTTATACCTTGTATACTTGATTAAAATACGAGAGGCATCATTTAAAAAACATCAGAAAATAACCCAAAAAGTTGCAATTTGCTATCCGATATCGACTTTTCCAGAATCATTTCCTAGTAATATTCGCCGATTCTCAGACAGATAACTGAATTACTCTGCAGAAGTAGGATGTAAAATTGTTCTGAAAAAGTTTACTTTTCAACCTAGAATAGTTTTATTTTGACACCATGTACAACACGAGGAAAAAAATCGTTTACTTTTTCTGGAAAACTTTTAGAAATGTTGGGAACTTCACTGGAACTTCTTCCCCTTTTCATGGTTCCCATATCCAGGAAAAATTTGAGGTTGAATTTCCAACCACTTCGGAGCTACAAATCGCTGATGAAGAAAAGAAAACAGCTGTGAAAGCAGTAGTTTTGCTCCACAACACAATCATATTAGCATTCATCACTTGCGTCGAACTAAAATAGGGCTTATTAGTATGTCAGTAAGTACTAAGAGACATCTTCTTCGATTTTCGACGAGATAAATTAGCATCAAATCATATAATTTTGAAAAATTATGAGGTTTAAAATAACAAGACATCAAAATTGAAATATTTCTTACAAATCTTGGATCTACTCGTCCGTACAAATGGGACGTTTTTTCTTTGTTTTTCTTTTGGTTGTTTCAAAATTATAAAAGTTGTACCAAATTTTTGTCAGTGTTGCCATGTTGGACTGTGGAAATAAGTGGGTGAAATTAATTTTGTGGTTATTTTTTTTCAGACTTGAATCTCTTAAATGTACCTGCTGAAGATGTCGCCTCTGAACTGACACTGTTCTCTTTCGAAGTATTTAGTCAAATTCAACCAGATGAGTTGAGCTGCCACTCAGACTCTGGTAAGACCAGGAGGGAAATGGCTCCAAATATCGCAGCCTTTACCGACCAATTTAATGTGGTAATTATAGCTTAGATATACATGTTCAGAAGCCAAACTGGTCAACTCTATTTTTCAATTTTTTTAAGCTTTATTTTCTATTCACCTGATTGATCCTTACCCTTGTATGCTCTAAAGAATTTTCTGAAAGATAAGATAAAAAAGAGAAAATTCTAAGTATATTTAATTACATAAGCGAAATAGAAACAAAATGAAAACTATCCCGAAACAGGAATAGTACAATATATCAAAATCAGTGTTCTTGAAGATTAAATCAGTCATTTGTGAAGTCTACCGTGAGTATGAGAACCAGTGGTGTCAAATCTGTTTCTTTTCTGTTGCCTTCCTGAGGTTTAAAATGCTCTTATTGGTAGTTTCATCGCTGGAATTCTGCTATTGGTATTTTTATTGAAAAAAAAAAGTTGCCCTCTAGATTTTGAAAAATGCATTCCACCGCTCTATGTTTTCGTAAATTGACAGTCTGCCGAGGATACCCCTCTCCATGTGTTTCTGTCTGACCCCTCTTTAAAATTACGAAAATGAGCGATGCAATGTTTTTGTCGCTTGATTGTTTTGTTTATTTATTTATGTATTTATTTTTGCTACAAACTGCCTTTTTAACTCGAATTGGTCTGAAGTTCCCCTGTGCCCTTCAGGACTATGGTCCTAAGACTTGTGTCGCTGTTGCGCCATATTTAACTTGTGCCACAGTTGACCTAATTGAATAAAATATGCGTTATGAGTACCAGGGCGGTAATTTCTGTTGCTGTAATGTAATAAAGTATAATAATTGCGAAAACTTTCAGGTGCAAAACTGTACTAATATGGACCCCCCCCCCACCCCATAGCTATACTTAATGTGAAAAAATTGGACTTAAAATGATTCTCGCAACTCCATTATCAATCTCCAGATTTCCAAGTTTTGATGCTTTTTGCCCGGATTTCTCCTGTGATTTTAAAAAAAGAGTAATTTAATAGTTACCCGCTGTATATAATAACAACGCACTAAGCGGAGTACGAGACAAAGAAAATTAAAAACAAAAAGACAATAATACGCACAATTATTGGCAACTTTCTTTTGTACACTCACTCACCATGGGTCAGATACTAAGAGACTTCACGAATTGCGACACTAGATACTCGATAGAAGACAAATCAGTAATGATTTACAAGTGTATTACAGCGGTCAGCAAACATAGGGATCAGATGATATATTTTTTGGCAAATCTCCTAAACACTAGTCCAAAGAGGAAAACTGATAAGTTATATATTATAAACTGTAATTACTATTCATACATCTTAAAACAAGAGCTAAGAGCTCATATGGCGCTTGTGACGAGGCGAGAAGAGCCAAGAGATCATATGGTATGAGCTCTAACAAAATTCTATGAATCAATAAATTGATTTAAAAAGGAAAATAAGAGGCTTAATGCCGGTCAAGATTTAAAATAAGAGCTCTGAGTCACAAAGTTCTTCTAAATGTCAAAATTCATTAAGATCCGATCACCCACTCGTAAGTTATAAATACCTAATTTTTTCTAATTTTTCCTCTCCCTTTTGCCCCCCCAGATGGTCGAATCTGGGAAAACGACTTTATCAAGTCAAATTGTGCAGTTCCCTGACACGCCTACCAATTTTCATCGCCCTAGCACGTCCAGAAGCACCGAACTCGCCAAATCACTGAACTCCTCCCCCCAACTCCCCCAAAGAGAGCGAATTCAGTACGATTCTGTCAATCACGTATCAAGGACATTTGTTTATTCTATCCACCAAGCTTCATCCCGATTCCTCCACTCCAAGTGTTTTTCCAAGATTTCCCCCTCCAACTCCCCCCAATGTCAAAAGATCTGGTCGGGATTTGAAATAAGAGCTCTGAGACATGAATTCCTTTTAAAAATCAAATTTTATTACGATCCGATCATCTATTCGTAAGATATAAATACCTCAATTTTCATGTTTTCCAAGAATTCCGGTTTCCCCCTCCAGCTCCCCCGAATGTCACAGGATCTGGTCGGAATTTGAAATTAGAGCTTTAAAGCACAAGATCCTTCTAAATATCAAATTTCATTAAGATCTGGTCACCCTTTCGTAAGTTACAAATACCTCAATTTTCAAAATTACCTCCCCCCCCCCCAATTCCACCAAAGAGAGCAGAGCTGGTCCAGTTATGTCAGTCACGTATCTTAGACAGGTTTCTATTCTTCCCATCCAGTTTCATTCTGATTTCACCGCTTTAAGTATTTTCTAAGATTTCCGGTCCCCCCAACTGCCCCCCCCCCCAATTACGCTTGATCCGGTTGAGATTTAAAATAAGATATCTGAGTTATGAGGTTCTTCTAAATATGAAGTTTCATGAAGATCCGATCACTCCTTCGTAAGTTAAAAATACGTCATTTTTTCTAATTTTTCAGAATTACCCCCCCCCCCCCCGCAATTGATCGGATCCGTTCCAATTATGTAAATCACGTATGCAAGACTTCTGCTTATTTTTCCAACCAAGTTTCACCCCAATCCCTCCAATTTAAGCGTTTTCCATAATTTTAGGTTTCCCCACCCCAAACTTCCCCCAATGTCACCAGATCCGGTCAGAATTTAAAATAAGAGCTTTGAGACACGATATCCTTCTAAATATCAAATTTCATGGTTAAGTTAAAAATACCTCATTTTTTCTTTTGTTTTTTTTGTGTTTTTTTCCCACCAAGTTTCATCCCAACCCTCCACTCTAAGTGTTTTCCAAGTTTTAGATTTCCCCCTCTCAACTCCCCCCCCAATGTCACCAGATCTGGTCGGGTTTAAAATAAGAGCTCTGAGCCACGATATCCTTCTAAATATCAAATTTCATTGAGATCCTATCACCCGTTCGTAAGTTAAAAATACCTCATTTTTTTTAATTTTTCAGAAATACCCCCCCCCCAACTACCCCAAAGAGAGCGGATCCGTACCGTTTATGTCAATCATCTATCTAGGACTTGTGTTTATTTTTCCCACCATGTTTCATCCCGATCCCTCCACTCTAAGTGTTTTCCATGTTTTAGGTTTCCCCCACCCAACTTCCCGGCCCCCGTTACCAGATCCGGTCGGGATTTAAAATAAGAGCTCTTAAGACACGATATCCTTCTAAACATCAAATTTCATTGAGATCCGATCACCCGTTCGTAAGTTGAAAATACCTCATTTTTTCTAATTTTTAAGAATTACTCCCCCCCCCTCCAACTACCCCAAAGAGAGCGAATCAGTCCCTATTATGTCAATCATGTATCTGGGACTTGCGCTTATTTTTCCCATCAAGTTTCATCCCGATCCCTCCACTCTAAGTGTTTTCCAAGATTTTAGGTTTCCCCCCTCCAACTCCCCCCAATGTCATCAGATCCGGTTGGGATTTAAAATAAGAGCTCTGAGACACAATATCATTCCAAACATCAAATTTCATTAAGATCCAATCACCCACTCATAAGTTAAAAATACTTCATTTTTTCTATTTTTTCCGAATTAACCGCCCCCCCACTCCCCCCCTAAATGGTCAAATCGGGAAAATGACTATTTCTAATTTAATCTGGTCTGGTCCCTGATACGCTTGCCAAATTTCATCGTCCTAGCTTACCTGGAAGTGCCTAAAGTAGCAAAACCGGGACTTTAGGTTTTCACCCTCCAACTCCCCCCAATGTCATCAGATCCGGTCGGGATTTAAAATAAGAGCTCTGAGACACAATATCATTCCAAATATCAAATTTCATTAAGATCCAATCACCCACTCATAAGTTAAAAATACTTCATTTTTTCTATTTTTTGCGAATTAACCGGCCCCCCACTCCCTCCCAAATTGTCAAATCAGAAAAACGACCATTTCTAATTTAATCTGGTCCGGTCCCTGATACATTTGCCAAATTTCATCGTCCTAGCTTACCTGGAAGTGCCTAAAGTAGCAAAACCGGGACCGACAGACAGACAGACCGACAGACAGACAGACCGACAGAATTGGCGATTGCTATATGTCACTTGGTTAATACCAAGTGCCATAATTAATCAAGACTAGGTATTAGAATTTATGTTTCCTCTTAAAAGCGCGATTTTGCTACAAGCCTACAGCTGTAACTTGTACCTTAAAGACTGTACTACCTTCTTATGCCATAAGACTGTACTACCTTCTTATGCCATAAGACTGTACTACCTTCTTATGCCATAAGACTGTACTACTTTCTTATGCCATAAGACTGTACTTCCTTCTTATGCCATAAGACTGTACTACCTTCTTATGCCATAAGACTGTACTACCTTCTTATGCCTTTGGATTTGTTAGTTACTGTTCAAAAAGTGTGGTTTCATCCCGCTTTCTAGGAATATAATGGGAGAAAGGTTGAGATGGCTAAGGCACTTTCTGTGGATGAACACGGCTGCTCCGAACAGTTGAAACAACGTCTCCATTGACACATAGATGCCCAATGGAACTACATTGAGGGGGGTTACGTTGATATTTAAAAGAAATAAAAAGTTTGCTAAGTAATTTTAAATCAGTCTCTTTACTTTTCTGCAGCCCTTGGTATCTTATATTAGATACTATATATATAGAAGATATATTATATGTAACTTCTATTATAATACTTTTCCAAGAAAGTTGTATATGTTGGTTTTATATTCAGTTTTTATGTACTAGCATTCTTGCGAAGCTTTAATTGAAAAAAATGTGCGGTAGTTTTTAATGAAATTTAATTGAATTGGATTTAAGGATACAAGAAAAATCAGAAACATGGACAATTGAACGAAGGATTGCGCAAAGACTAGATTAAACAAGAGCCAAGAGCTCATATGGCATGAGCTCTAGCAAAATTCTAAGAATTAATAGATTGAATTAAAAGGAAAATCAGAGGCTTAATACCGGTCAGGATTTAAAATAAGAGCTTTGAGACACGAGGTCCTTCTAACTATCAAAATTCTTTAAGATCCAATCACCTATTCGTAAGTTAAAAATACCTCATTTTTTCTAGTTTTTCCTCTCCCTTCAGCCCCCCAGATGGTCGAATCAGGGAAAAGCGGGGAAATCAAGTCAATTTGTGCAGGTTCCTGATACACCTACCAATTTGCATCGTCCTAGCACGTCCAGAAGCACTGAGCTCACCAAAGCACTGCCCCCCCCAAACCCCCCAAAGAGATTGGATCCAGTCTGGTTACGTCAATCACATATCTACACGTGCTTATTCTTCCCACCAAGTTTCATCCCAATCTCTCCACTCAAAATTTCCGTTTTCCCTCTCCAACCCCCTCCCCCAAATGTCACCATATCTGGTCAGGATTTAAAATAAGAACTCTGAGACATGAGTTCCTTTTAAATATCAAATTTCATTAAGATCTGTTCAACCGTTCGTAAGTTAAAAATACCTAAATTTTTCTAATGTTTCCAAATTAACAACCCCCCAACTCCCCCAAAGAGAGCATATCCATTCTGGTTATGTCAATCATGTATCTAGGACTTGTACTTATTTTTCCCACCAAGGTTCATCCTGATCTCTCCACTCTAAGCGTTTTCCAATATTTCCAGTTTCCCCCTCCAACTCCCCTCAGTGTCACTGGACCCGTTCGGGATTTAAAATGAGAGCCCTGAGTTACTAGGTCCTTCCAAATATCAAATTTCATAAGATTTGATCACCTGTTTGTAAATTAAAAATATTTCACTTTTTCGAATTTTTCCGAATTCCCCCCCCCCTCCTAATTCCCCAAAAGAGAGCGGATCCGTTCCGTTTAAGTCGATCACGTATCTAGGACTTGTGCTCGTCCTTCCCACCAAGTTCCATCCCGGTCTCTCCACTCAAAGCATTTTTTAAGATTTCTGGTTTCCCCCTCCAACTCCCCCCAGTGTCACCAGATCCGGTTGGGATTTAACATAAGAGCTTTGAAGCACGAGATCCTTCTAAATATCAAATTTTATTAACACACAATAACCTGTTCGTAAGTTAAAAATACCTAATTTTTCGAATTTTTCAAATTAACCACCCCTCCACCCACCCACCCCCCAGATGGTCGAATCGGGGAAGCGACTATTTCTAATTTAATCTGATCTGGTCCCTGGTATGCCTGCCAGCTTTCATTGTCCTAGCTTATCTGCAAGTGTACAAACTAGCAAAAGCAGGACCAAGAGACAGACAGACAGACTGACAGAAATTGTGATTGCTATATGTCACTTGGTAAATACCAAGTGCCATAAAAATAGAGCTCAAATAAGTATCTCAAACGGGTAAAACCGAAATGGCAATAGATCAGAAAAGGGAAGTAGTTATGGTGCCCATACATCATCAAATAAAACAAGAGCTAAGAGCTCATATGGCACTTGTGACGAGGTCGGAAGAGCCGAGAGCTCATATGGTACGAGGTCGGAAGAGCCAAGAGCTCATTTGGACGAGGTCGGAAGAGCCAAGAGCCAAGAGCTCATTTGGTACTTGTGAGAAGGTCAGAACCTAAAGTTAAACTTTATAGCGCAAGATCCTTCTAAATATCAAATTTCATTAAGATCTGGTCACCCTTTCGTAAGTTACAAATACCTCAATTTTCAAAATTACCTCCCCCCTCCCAATTCCACCAAAGAGAGCAGATCCGGTCCAGTTATGTCAGTCACGTATCTTAGACAGGTTTCTATTCTTCCCATCCAGTTTCATCCTGATCTCACCGCTTTAAGTATTTTCTAAGATTTCCGGTCCCCCCAACTGCCCCCCCCCCCAATTACGTTTGATCCGGTTGAGATTTAAAATAAGATAGCAGAGTTACGAGGTCCTTCTAAATATGAAGTTTCATGAAGATCCGATCACTCCTTCGTAAGTTAAAAATACGTTATTTTTCTTATTTTTCAGAATTACCCCCCCCCCCCGCAATTGAGCGGATCCGTTCCAATTATGTAAATTACGTATGCAAGACTTTTGCTTATTTTTCCAACCAAGTTTCATCCCAATCCTTCCAATCTAAGGGTTTCCCATCATTTTAGGTCTCCCCACCCCAAACTTCCCCCAATGTCACCAGATCCGGTCAGGATTTAAAATAAGAGCTTTGAGCCACGATATCCTTCTAAAAATCAAATTTCATGGAGATCCAATCACCCATTCGTAAGTTAAAAATACCTCATTTTTTCTAATTTTTCAGAATTAACCCCCCCCCCCCAACTACCCAAAAGAGAGCGGATCCGTTCCGTTTATGTCAATCATCTATCTAGGACTTGTGTTTATTTTTCCCACCATGTTTCATCCCGATCCCTCCACTCTAAGTGTTTTCCAAGTTTTAGGTTTCCCCCTCCCAACTCCCCGCCCCCATCACCAGATCCGGTCGGGATTTAAAATAAGAGCTCTAAGACACGATATCCTTCTAAACATCAAATTTCATTGAGATCCGATCACCCGTTCGTAAGTTGAAAATACCTCATTTTTCTAATTTTTAAGACTTACTCCCCCCCTCCCAACTACCCCAAAGAGAGCAAATAAGTTCCGATTATGTCAATCATGTATCTGGGACTTGCGCTTATTTTTCCCATCAAGTTTCATCCCGATCCCTCTACTCTAAGTGTTTTCCAAGATTTTAGGTTTCCCCCCTCCAACTCCCCCCAATGTCATCAGACCCAGTCGGGATTTAAAATAAGAGCTCTGAGACACAATATCATTCCAAACATCAAATTTCATTAAGATCCAATCACCCGCTCATAAGTTAAAAATACTTCATTTTTTCTATTTTTCCGAATTAACCGGCCCCTTCTCCCCCCCCCAGATGGTCAAATCGGGAAAACGACTATTTCTAATTTAATCTGGTCCGGTCCCTGATACGCTTGCCAAATTTCATCGTCCTAGCTTACCTGGAAGTGCCTAAAGTAGCAAAACCGGGACTTTAGGTTTTCCCCCTCCAACTCCCCCCAATGTCATCAGATCCGGTCGGGATTGAAAATAAGAGCTCTAAGACACAATATCATTCCAAACATCAAATTTCATTAAGATCCAAATACCCGCTGATAAGTTAAAAATACTTCATTTTTTCTATTTTTTGCGAATTAACCGGGCCCCCACTCCCCCCCAGGTGGTCAAATCGGGAAAACGACTATTTCTAATTTAATCTGGTCCGGTCCCTGATACGCTTGCCAAATTTCATCGTCCTAGCTTACCTGGAAGTGCCTAAAGTAGCAAAACCGGGACCGACAGACCGACAGACAGACAGACCGACAGACAGACCGACAGAATTGGCGACTGCTATATGTCACTTGGTTAATACCAAGTGCCATAAAAACGAGACAAAGGAGTTGATTTTAGTTCAGGACATATATAAGGAATTATTAAGGTGCTTCAAAATAAACAGGATGAAGCTTTTATGGAGCCTCTCTGTAACAGCCTGATTCTAGAGTAAGCTGATATTGCAAATGGGGCTAAGCAGGGGACTTAGGGTTTACTTCTAGCCGGGACTTCTTGCCGACTCAGGAATGGTAACCATGATCTATATTGGTCTAAACAGAAAATATTATTTTGAGAACAAATTTCTTCGCTGCCAGCGGGGCACTGGAACATCAAAGAGCTGTCTAAGGACTAATTTTGAAGGAAATTATTACATCCAGTGCCTTTTTTACTATCAAAATATAATAAAAAAAAGGTAATAAAATTACCAAATTTAAAATAAAATAAAATTTGACAAAAAACTGCATTTTCATATACAAGATGATGAATGACGTCATAATCGTAGATTATAGTCGGTTGCAACTAGGGTTTGTCCTTTATTATATCCAATATTGGGTTTCAAAAATTCATTGACTTTTATGGGAGTTATCCGCCTTCCCGAAAATCAGGGACATTTTTTCAGGTGCGTAGCTTTTGATGGATCGTTTTAAACTTGATAAATTTTGTATATTTTAAATAAGTATCAAAATTCAATTCGTTTGATATGTTCAATATTATCAATACTGTGTTTCTTTCAGTTTCGGTTATAGATGAAGTTCTTGGCTATATCTTATCAGCAAAAGCAGAATCTTTGGCAGCATTTTAAAAAATTTTCAAAGAAAAAATTGCTCAACTCTTGTGCGAGTACGTTCCAAAAATATCTCATGGTTATTGCTTTAAATTGTTCTTTCCAAGTTTACAAAAATTCGGTGCAAAAACAAAAACAAAAAAATTATCTCTCTATTAAGAGATTAAATTATCTCTCTATAAAAATTATCAAATAATCTCTCTATTAACTTTGCTTCCTTGCGACAGTAGGGATCGAACCTGAGCGCCTTTAGATGAGCAGCGCAGTCGTATCCACTAAGCTATCACAAGGTACCAGTGTAGAGGATTTATTGAGAAAGTGACTTTTGTAATTGATTATAACAGCTAATGTCACTTGAAGTAACGATCCATTACCAGTGGCATATTTTACAATCAGGATTGCAAGATTATCATAAGGTTTTTGCCAAATTAAACAAGGTTGTAGCAAAGAATTTATTAAAGTAAAGCCGATTAGGAGAATCCCCATAAAACTTATAAGCCTTTATAATTACAATAAGCTATTACTGACTGGAGTCCTTTGATAAGGGGTTTTCTGGGGGCCGGTGTTTTTTTTTTCGGCTACAATTTTTACAGCTACAATAATATTAGCTAAAATGCCTATTAGTATATGAAAATGACTGATACCTAACCAGCAATACATTAATTTACTGGAAGCAATCACCTATTAAACAAGAGCCTTTAAACTCAAGCCACCTATGACAAGGAATGCCCTCCCCCAAACATTAGGAGTGTTGGTTCAATAATTTCATCCTTTAAAAAAAAATACAATAAAAAAAAAACACATTCATGTTTTTTTTCTGGCAAAAAAAAAAAAAAACAAACAAAATTCCACATATTTTAAACAGGAGCTTGAAAGCTACGATAGGGTACTCTGATATGTTGAATCTGGTAGTGTGATTTTTTACTCTTTAATCAGTATTATACACTTCATTATTAGGTGCTCCAAAGGAATTATACATCATCAAATAAAAAAATAGACAAAGGAGTTGATTTTAGTTCAGGACATATATGAGGAATTATTAAGGTGCTCCAAAATAAAGAGGATGAAGCTTTTATGGAGCCTCTCTGTAACAGCCTGATTCTAGAGTAAGCTGATATTCCTAATGGGGCTAAGCAGGGGACTTAGGGTTTACTTCTAGCCGACTCAGGAGTGGTAACCATGATCTAATTTGGTCTAAACAGAAAATATTACCAAACAGAAAATTAGTGGGGTTGTAAAATTGGGGAAAAAATCCTCAGTACAGGAAACGCAAGTAAATTTTATCCCTCCTTTCTTTTAAGGTGAAATTGAGTGTGGCTTCAAGGAGGAAGGAGAACAACATTTTGTTCTCTTTGCAAATGATCCTGAGCAAACACTTTTAGACCAGCTTAATTTTGTTGCTAAGTTCACTTGAAAGTTGTAAATGTCAGACCAGACATCCATATTCCAATATTGGCCATTCAAAAGATAAGTAAACATGGAGGGAAGGCATCTTAAGACACCTAAAATTTGTTTAAACTTTAATTGATGGATAGTGATATATTTGATTGTTTAAATATTCAAAACAAGTATATCCAACTGAAGATTATTAGAAATTGTGACACAAAAGATCTTAACAAGTTTGTCTAGCATTAGGGTGGGAAAGGGTCTAGAAAAATGGGAGTGGATTTCGTGAAGTTTATCATCATTGTATTTGATTTGATGGTATTTACATTCATATTTAGATTCTTATCTTCATCTGAAACAAGCGTTAGGCATAGAGGGGATCACTTATAATATTCCTCTGACACTTCAAGGATTGACAATTCATCCACATATTTCCATCTTTGAGAGAACTTCTTATCAAAATTCATTAATCATTTCTAGAAATAATAGCGGTCCTAATACAGTGGTGTGCGTGTAACTGCACCCCAAGCAACTGAACCACCATGCACCCAAATCCCATATAACTGAAACCCTGTGCAAGTGAACCCTTGTCTAACTGAACCCTCATGCCACTAACTGTGTCCCATACAACTGAACAACTGTGCAACTGAACCACTGTGGAACTAAACCCCTCTGCAAATGAACACTTGTATAACTGAACCCTTGTGCAACTAAACCACCATGCTTTGTTTTTCAGTAATCTGCAAATATGAGACAATATCATTGCGTAAAAAACAAGTTAGAATCATTGCATGTTCTACCTTGCTGGAATAGCTTGTTTTTAAGGCCACGACATAAATGCCTGTCAAGAGGATTCATAAGAAAGCTGTTTTGTTGTCAACAATCAAAGAAAGTTGGATGTTAGAAACCATTAAAGACAGATTTATTTCTACCTTTTTTTAAGCATGTTAATGGAGGTTCCATTCATTCAGTCACTGTCTACAGGTCCAGGTATTTACCACCCTCCCCCTGAAAATACCTCCCCCTCCCCCTGAAAATACCGCCGCGGAAAATATCCCGTTCCGCGGCTGCTTGGTTTCCAATCCCTTTTGACTTATAAAAAAAGGACTAGAACAATAAATTTCTAATTGAATGAACATCCTCTGAAGTTTCTACAATCGTGAGGCAGAGGTAGGATGAGGAAGGGGCATTCCCCCTCCTATACAGAATAAATTCTGCTCATTTTTGGGGTTTAATGTTACTCTTTGCTTTCATAATAACAGCACAGACCAGAAAAATTCCCAGAAACCAATAAGGATTAAAAATCAATATCACATTTTTGATGTGTTTATTTTTATTTTTTTTTAATCAAAAAAAAAAACTAACTAAAGCCCTAGATACAGCGCTGGGGATGATATATTAATTTCTCCCTAAGGACTAATTCTATATTTATCTGAAGGCTAAATGAGAGTTGGGGTGTTTTAGTATTAAAATAAACCCTCTGAGGCATCTCCCTTCCTCTCTTACAGCTATAAAACAATCATAGAGCCCAATTGCAGAGCTTTAAAGCCCTTGTGCAAATGTTTGGAATTGTAAGAAAAAAGAGGATTTACCTAAGAAATTGATACTTACATAGACCTTAAAAATACTTTGGCTAAATAAGAAGGAAGAAAGATGCATCAAAGGGTGCATTTTAATACCAAAACATCCTTACTCTCATCAAGCCTTCAGATAAATTAAATAAAAAAAACGAGTTTTTTCAACTGAAAGTAAGGAGCGACATTAAAACTTAAAACGAACAGAAATTACTTCGTATATGAAAGGGGCTGCTTCCTCATCAGCGACCCGCTCTTTATGCTAAAGTTTGACTCTTTCTCTCAACTCTTCTTTTTAAAACAGTAAAAAACTTTAGCGTAAAGAGCGCGGCGTTGATGAGGAAGCAGCCCCTCAGAATTTTGATCCGTTGACTTTGGGAAAATAATTAGCGTGGGAGGGGGCCTAGGTGCCCTCCAATTTTTTTGGTCATTTAAAAAGGGCACTAGAACTTTTCATTTTCGTTAGAATGAGCCCTCTCGCAACATTCTAGGACAACTGGGTCGATACGATCACCCCTGAGAAAAAAAAAACAAAAAAACAAACAAACAAATAAACACGCATCCGTGATCTGCCTTCTGGCAAAAAATATAAAATTCCACATTTTTGTAGATAGGAGCTTGAAACTTTTACAGTAGGGTTCTCTGATACGCTGAATCTGATGGTGTAATTTTCGTTAAGATTCTATGACTTTTAGGGGGTGTTTCCCCTATTTTTTAAAATCACACAAATTTTCTCAGGCTCGCAACTTTTGGTGCGTAAGACTAAACTTGATGAAGCTTATATATTTAAAATCAGCATTAAAATGCGATTCTTTTGATGTAGCTATTGGTATCAAAATTCCATTTTTTAGAGTTTTGGTTTCTATTGAGCCGGGTCGCTCCTTACTACAGTTCGTTACCACGAACTGTTTGATACAGAATTAGTTCTAAGAAAGTAACAAGGGGAGGATGGAGGTATAAACTAATGTATAATCCCCTGGGCTGTATCAAAGATTTTTGTTTTGGGGGTCATTTTCTAGGGGGGGGGGAGTAATAACAACTTAAAAAAAAACACATCAAGAAATGAAATTAATATTTCATCCCTCTTGATTTCTGAGAATATTTCTGGTCTATGCTGTTATTATGAAAGTAACAATAACCCGAAAATGGACAGGATTCATTCCATTTTTAGGGGGACTGCCCCTTCCTCATCTTCACCTCCATCTCAGAGTTGTAGAAAGTATGGAGGATACTCATTAAATTAAAAATTGAGAGTTCTAGGCCTTTTTCATAAGTTAGTAGAGATTGGAATCCAATCAGCAACAGGGGAGGGTAAATGCATAAAGCCAAAGACAGTGACAGGGCAAAGTGGACCCCCCATTAAGGCCGTGATTAAGTGAACTGATGGAACTCGAAAATCCCATGTTAAATTGAAAGTTTATATTTAAAAAGTACTCAAGTATTCATTGGCGGAAGATGCCGCTTTTAATATCAGGTCATCGCTTCTTGAAGATGCTAGAAAATGTTTGCAAGGATTTTGCTCTATTTCCTCTAACAAGTCGGTTGCCAGAAAGAATCGTTTTAGATCGCCGATAATACCCCCTAGTTACCAAAATGACAAGTTAATAGAGTGTGAAATTTTCATAAACTATTTCAATGCAATGAAGGAACCTAGAGGTGAGAAATGGTCAGGAGCCTTCAGTAAAGTTGTGCACACAAAGCCGAAATCATGGGGAAAATTAAATCAAAGCGAGGTATACATCTTAAAAGTGTTACCACACATAGACAGAGCCTTTGTAAAAAGTATTTGGAGCTTGGTAGATGCAAATATAGAATAGAATAGAATATGATTTATTGGCTAAAATAGCACACAAGCTAGCATAAGCACGTCAGAACAATTATAATTACAATGATAAAATAAATGTTAAGGGATAAACGTAGTTACAAAGTTAAATCAATTATTAAAATGCGAAACAAAATAGGGAACGAAAGAGTTTTTGTACCTCATTGTCAACATTTGGGGACACAAGTCAAGTTGAGTATTTGGAGTTCTACGAGCATTAAGTCTTGCATTGGGAAGGATTGGGGGGTTTTCATTGAAGGGGGAAAGAAGACGTCGATGATAGTCAGATCTAAGGCACTTGTGCCCGAAGTTCATGGTAAGGAAGTGACGTCGTGATTCCAATGTAGTGAGTTCAAGTCTGGCCAAACCTTCATCATAAGTAGTATAGGACGTCCCCAGTATAATTTTTATAGCTCTTTTTTGAATGCTTTCAATTTTAGAACATTGGGATTTGGTCAGTCCAGGGTGCCAGACAGGGCAAGCATATTCAAGACAAGGTCTTATATAAGAACAATAAATTATTTTAAGGTTCTGGATTGATATGGAGAACCGTTTAAAGAGGGAGAAAGATCTAAGGAGAAAACCACCTGTTTTAAATAAGTGAAAAGAGTGAGATTTCCATTTGAGGTCATTGTCCAAGTGCACACCAAGTAGCTTAACCATGTTTAAGTTTGGGATGCAAAGGTAATTATTGATTGGGGGTATATTTTTTAAAAAGGAGAATAGCATTAAACTGCTTTTCGGTATGCTCAGATTGAGTTTAACATTGGCCAGATCATTCTTTAAGTTGTTAATGAGTGAGTCAAGTTTAACGCCCAAAGTGTTTGAGGTTTGACAAAGGTTAAGTAATGTCAAATCATCCGCAAATTTAAAAGTGTTGTCAAAGTTTGGTAAAACATTGTTAAAAACAATTAAGAATGCTAAAGGACCCAATTTAGTCCCTTGGGGTGCTCCACAGGAAATTGAGGTAAAACCAGATGAATCTCCGTTAGGGAGGACTGCACATTGCTCACGACCAGATAAAAAACTAACTACTATACGTAAAACAAAATCTCTGACACCTAAAGCCCTTGCATTATCAATAACTGTCTGATGATCCAAGTTGTCAAAGGCTTTACTAATATCAGCAAAAACAGCCTCAACGTAGGAACTACTTAACTCAAGATGTTTGAAAACAGTGTCAAGTATATAACATAAACAATGGGTGGTGCTATGATTCGGCCTAAAGCCAAACTGATTTGGGTTAATTTTATCTTGAATATCATCAAAGAGGAAATTGTAAATAAAACTTTCAAAAATTTTAGAGAAGATAGAGGTTTTTGATATTGGTCTCAAGTCAGGGGGGACTTTTGGGGTCTTGTTTTTTGGTATAGGTGATATAATAGCTCGTTTAAAACACACTGGAAAAATACCATCTACAAGACATTGGTTAAAAATGGCAGTTAGAGGTACACTTAAATAATGGGCACATTTTGCAATCAATTTGGTAGGGATATCACCTGGGTAAACTGTCTTATTTGTATCAAGATTATCGAGTTTAAGTTGGGTCTGATGTATTCCAATCACAGGAATGTCACTCACTGCACTGTTGGCCGGCATATTTTGGAGTGGCGGGTGAGTTTTACAAGTTGAAATAAAATAATCGTTTATGATGTCTGCACTCACTGTGTTGCCATTATCCAGTAAGAGACCTTTCCCATGAGATCTTGGATACATTTGTGGAAATTCTTAGGGTTCGAATACAGTAACATATTGAGCACGTGAGCACCATGCTCTTTTCTTGCTTTACGAATTTCACTAATAATAATGTTTCGAAGTTTTCGAGATTCCTGGAAAAATCCTTCCTTAAAGAGTCTATCACGTTCATTTATTAGGCACAAATTTTTTTTATTTATCCATGGTTTACAATTGGATTTGTAACTGACTTTTTTCACTGGAAAGGTGTCACAGTATAACTGGAAAAGTTCAGCTGAAAACTTAGAAGCCATTTCATCACCATTGGTAAGACATAGGATATTGGCCCAGGATTTGGAGCTAAGTTTTACTTTGAAATGGGCAATCTTCTCGTCAGTAATGGGTCTATATGAATAACTGATCAATGGTTTAGGGGGAAAGGATGATAAAGGGGTCCAAAAGATGCATAGATGGTCACTTGCCCCTAATGGAGGGGCTATTTTCGGGGCACAGTAGTAATCTTCATCGTTGGTAAAAATCAAGTCTAGGGTTTTATCACTGCGTGTAGGTGACTTTACTACCTGGTCAAGACTAAGAGCAGCGCTAAGCCACTTTTGGTCTAGCTCATTAAAATCACCACATAATGTAATTGCAGGATAGGGGTACTTGTGGCGAATTCTGTCAGTATAAAGTTGCAGATATGCCGTCAGCTCCTTCTTAAATCCACTACGGGGAGGGTAATAAATAATACAAAAAATCATGCAAGATACGTCTTTTGGGAGGTTTTTGGGTCTGGTCCAGAGCCATAAAACTTCAGTTTTGGAGTTGTTCTCTATTTCAGAAAATGATAGAATCCGATTTGGGAGGGTACACTTACAAAAAAAAGCAACTCCTCCACCATGAGATAGAGGAATACCATCTTTGTCCAATCTGGGCTTAAAATGGGAGTCATAATTAGGAATCGAGCAAGAATCTTCTGTAGCAGACCATGTTTCTGTAAGGCAAGCAATATCAATCTGGTTTTTGCCAAGAATAATTTGTAGTTCCTCCATTTTATTTACTAGTGACCTTACATTCGCAAGAAGGATTCTAGGAAATGAGTAGGAGTGACGTATCGTACCAGGGTTATTGGCACACACTTTCCTAGCCGGGTTTACTTTCCCTTTGTCAGCAATAGAGCTGCTGCTCATGGTCTTATGCTCAATTAGTTTTTTGGTCCTCTTAAGAGAGGTTCACTAATACTACCAGCTGTTCTAAACCGTTTGGGTACGTCATTGCGAAAGAATGTTTGTAGGCTTTTTCTTTTCACATAAGACATTTGCACAATCTGTCTTTTCAGAGCAATTTCAGATTCTGGCAGCTGAATTAGAAGGGGCTGGTATCTTGAAACAGAATTCTGAGTGGTTGGTTTTTTCTCCCCCAGCCTGGTTGCCTTTAATATTGTTGGCACTGGAAGTTGAAGCTGGTTTTGAATTATTTGCTTCACTTGAGTTACATCATCAACTCCTTCTAGTTCCGGTATATTTTTTACAATAATATTCATTTTTCTCCGTTGTGCTTCATGATGGCAGAAGGTTTCTTCCCTTACAATTTCTCGTATCTCATCAGTCTGCTGGGAAGTCTGGGTGTATTTTTCTTCAATTTTCTGCAACCGAGAGTTAAGGTCAAGAAATGCACCATCTACATATTTATGCATTTCTTCATAGCTAGGCTTCTGGGCAAGCTCAGTTCGTAGCAGAGCTATTTCAGATGAAATCTGTCCGACTGAAATATCAATTCTTGTAATCAAATCATATAGCACCTGGGACTCAGCAGAGAGTTTAGGTATCGGTCTACCAGGTGAAGTAGATGGGGGGTTTGGGTCCTTTCTCGAATCAACTGTGTTCCCATCCACTGTCTGGTGTGATGTGGTGCTATTTGAGGGATTTTTGCCCCTGTTTGTAGCACTGAAGGCTGGACTGTTAGAATTTGTTGCTTGCCTGATTCTGGTTGTTCGGTTCATTTTTATAATTTACTTCGTGAGAGTTCAACAAGAAAAAGGACAATATAATGAGTACTGTAAACTAGCCTTTGTTTCTTGGTTTCATAAAATAGACAAGACAAGACTTTCCTCTATCAGAATAAAAACAATGCTGGTTGTAGATATGGATCTGATCAAGATAATCTTGACTTCTTCTTTACTTCCTAACACCTTTCTATTCACCTCTCACCTTTATCGTAATGTAATTGACTATAATATCAGAAATTATAGTTATTTTCGCAACTGATAAATCTTGACCTATATGATATATAAGCCATGAAAATATCAATAAGAGAATTCAGAGTTCCCAAGGGAATTTTTACTCAAGTTTCAAAATAATCCGCTTATTTATAATTCATTTGGTCACTGAATTAATTATTATGAATATATTGGCTACGGGTCAGGTAGTGATTGATAATCCTTTACCAAATATTAGTTACAGGTGTAACTATACACCTGTATAGTTAATAATGCGGTACGCCGAAGAACTAGACAAGTCAAGAGATTTAGGTCAAGCGACAAACCTTGAGGCGGAGCAGAACCCTATACCTCGCTCTTTACGCTAAAGTATTTTTAGAAATTTTAACTATTTATTCTACGACTTTTGTGATTCAGGGGTCATTCTTAAGAAATTGGGACAAAATTTAAGCTTTAGCTTGAAGAGCGAGGTACTGACGAGGGGTGAACCCCCTCATATATGTAATAAAAATATGAAAATACAGAAGTTCGTTACGTAAGCTAATTTGTAAGTTACGTATATCTTTATCTAATAAAATGTATTTTTACTAATAATTTTACTATTAAAGACATTCGTAAAAAATCAAAAGTTCTAGTTAACTTTTTAAATAACCAAAAAATCGGAGGGCAACTAGACCTCCTTCGTCGCTCCTTTTTTCCTCAAAATCATTCGATCAAAACTGTGAAAGCCACTAAGCCAAAAAAAAAATATGCAAATTTCGTTTTAATTGTTCATCTGCGGAGAGCATAAATCAAAACATGCATTGCTTCAAAAACGTTCAGAAATTAAATTAAATAAAAACAAGTGTTTTTTAACTTAAAGTAAGGAGTGACATTACAACGTAAAACCAACAGAAATTACTTCATATATGAAAGGGGCTGCTTCCTCATCAACGCCCCGCTCTTCACGCTAAAGTCCAACTCTTTCTCTTAACTCTATTTTTAAAACAGTAAAAAACTTTAGCGTAAAGAGCGGGGCGTTCATGAGGAAGCAGTCCCTTTCATATACGAAGTAATTTCTGTTCGTTTTAACTTTTAATGCCATTCCTTACTTTCAGTTAATTTTTTTTTAATTTAATTCGTCAGAAAAGTTTGGTTTTCTAAGAATCCTCGAAGAAAGCTTTCAACTAAGTTTGGTGTTTAGTTTCGAATTAATCAACTGAGGTATTTTAAATAGCCTATCCCTAGGAAAAAAAGTGGATAAAACAATAAATTTTAAAATGCACTCTATGCATGCCGTCACAGTTTCATATGCATGGGCATTTTGTACTTGAGAATGATAGTGCTCTTTTGCTCATTTTCTCTTCTCCCTTGGTCGGTAACCAAGCTTTGCAAGACGCAGCCAAATATATTACTATTTCTCGGCTGAAGCATCTCGCCAAAGGACGCTGTCTATCAAAACCTTTGCAAGACTTGATAATTGGTGCTATTTGAAGTTTTGATGATCGACGGTCTCTAGAGAATTAAAAGACAGAAGGCTAACTTAACTTCAATTTTGAAGCTCGATGTTTTCTAGTTCACTTAATCACGGCCTTAATGTACTGGTCTGAAAATGGATATGGTATAAATGTAATTCGATGTAATTTCCTGCAATGTTTGCAAGTATTGCTACTTTTAGAATCGGTGTAAATATTGACTATTTAAAGAGATGGACAAAAGTAGTGTTTTTAATCTAAAAATTGTCAAATGTATTCAATATGGGTTTATAACCCGCCAGCTTTCGAACTAAGATATGTTTCCGAGGTAATGTTCATATAGGCGACTTTTGGGCTGACTTTTAAGCTTGAGAAGCTTTTCCAGCATATTGGATTATTTTTCAGTATGAGATTTGTGGAGCTACTAGGTCACTTAGTATATTAATTTATGGCTCGGCCAAGTAAATTGTCTTTCGTTCGTTATTTCGTATGCAATATGAATTAACTCCCTGTGCCTGCTTTGGGTCTTTTGTTTTGACACCACAGCGAAACCATAAAAACGATTGTTGATAGGTTTCCCTAAGCTAGGGGTATTCATTCCAATTTGGCATTGACCTGGTCGTCAGTAAACATCAAAAACTATATCTGCATTTTTCTTCGAACGTCTCAGGAAATATCGAAAAACTTAATTAAGCTAGATTTAAACTTTGAATACGCCCAGCTTCAACTAGTCAATATTTTTGAACCTATGATGCCCATTACTGCAATCTGGCAACTCGTGTCTATATGCTGCAACGGGCATAAGTATTTTTTCCTACGAAATATAGAGGCTAGGATTTCATCGACTTGCAATGTAGATTTTGCATAGAATTTTTGAATATTCGAAATAGCACAGCAGTCTTTTAGAAAAGTCCGATTCCTCGGGTCTAGTGACAAGCAAATTTCGTGCGTTTGTTGCCTTTAATGGCATAGTCAGCTACACGGGTCCCCTACACTTTTTGTGTTCAACAAAACTTATTTTTCAAATAAGTCTTGGTAACTACATAAAAGCGTTTCGAAAATCACTGCCAAAAATCGTATCTTGTACCTAATCTACCTAAAGAACATATTTTTAAGCTGTGATTGTACATATAAGTTTTGCAAAAAAAAAGAGAGAAAAATGTTCTGTTCAAGGTTTTTTTTTTTTTTTAGATAAGTCTTTGGGTTGTTCAAGAAATTTTAAACCATGAAGACCCAAAATTGCGAGCTGACACGATAGTCTACTTTATTAAAGTTGCTAAGAAGCTTAGTGATTTGAGGAATTTTCACGCAAAATATGCTGTTCTTTCTGGTCTTAACTACCAGGCCATTTACAGGTAAAGTCTTAAAAAGCAGTGCTAATGGAAAACAATCGCGCTAATCGTGATTTTCAAAAGGATATGAATCGTACTGGAAATTGAATCGAGTCTTGAAACGATTCAACAGTGTTCAGCTTTTCTTAAAAAGAGATTTAAGAAAAGTGTCTTTTGAAGTAAAAGGTATGATACAGGCATGACAGTATCTTTTGAATTCAGGGGTTTTAAAAAATACCAATAGCGATAAGCTGTTGCATGAACTCTGAAACTGGCTAATCAAGTTTGTATCTGAGTTGATTGTCCATGAGATGAACTGTCAAATTATAGATTAAGTTTTGAAAAAGATATAGACTTGCTTCATTTCCAGTGTTATTTTTATACGCTTTTATTTAAATCTGTCTGTTTTGTTGATTTCTTCAAAGGCTCGATCTTGTTTACAGTGGTAAGCTATGGTATTGTTACTTTTTTAGGTATAGTCCCAGGATGATATATTATGAGCAAGGAAATATATAACAAAGTATTAATTGTTAGTATAACCAATGAAGGGAACAAAATTAATTACAAGATTTACTAAAACACAGAAGAAAATCTTGAAACCAGAAAATGGGTCAAGGGCCAGTAGGAAGAAAAAGGAGAATAGTGACCTGAACATTTTGCTTATATCCAGCATAACTACATAAAAAAGTAAAATCTGAAATCAAAGAAGAAATACGGAAAGAAGAATACGGTAAATAGAGAAAGTATGCAGTTGCTACTCCGGACTCGCCATCATTCTCTGTTTTTGTTGTGCTTATTGATTGTGTATTCTACTTCCGTGGTTTACGTCATGAAGTAGCTATTTTCTGTATTTTATTTTTCATTTTCTTGGATTTCAGGTTTTCCATTTTTTTTACTTTTTACTTATTTTTAGGTTTCCCTTTTTATACTTACTTTTAGGTTTTGCTTTTTATACTTATTTTTTACTTTTACTTACTTTTAAGTTTTACTTTTTTTTTTACTTGGTTTTTACTCACTCTTCGGTTTTGCTTATTTTTATGGCACTTGCTATTAACCAAGTGACATATAGCGATTGCAAATTCTGTCGGTCTGTCGGACTGTCCCGGTTTTGCCACTTTAGGTGCTTCTAGGTAAGCTAGGACGATGAAATTTGGCAGGCGTATAAGGGACCGGACCAGATAAAATTAGAAATAGTCGTTTTCCCGATTTGACCGTCTGGGGGGGGAGTGGGGGGCCAGTTAATTCGGAAAAAATAGAAAAATGAAGTATTTTTAACTTACGAACGGGTGATGGGATTTTAATGAAATTTGATGTTTGGAAGGATATCGTGTCTCAGAGCTCTTATTTTAAATCCTGATCAGATCCGGTGACATTGGGGGGAGTTGGAGGGGGGAACCTAAAATCTTGGAAAACGCTTAGAGTGGAGGAATTGGGATGAAACTTGGTGGGAAAAATAAGCAGAAGTCCTAGATACGTTATTGACGTAACCGGAACGGATCTGATCTGTTTGGGGTAGTTGGGGGGTGGGGGTCAATTCTGAAAAATTAGAAAAAACGAGGTATTTTAACTTACGAAGGAGTGATCGGATCTTAATGAAATTTGAAGCTTGGAAGGATATCGTGTAAATTTGATATTTAGAAGGAACTCATGTCTCAGAGCTCTTATTTCAAATCCCGACCAGATCTGTTGACATTGGGGGGAGTTGGAGGGGGAAACCGGAAATCTCGGAAAAAGATTGACTAAGATTGGCGTAACCGGACTGGATCCGCTCTCTTTGGGGGAGTTAGGGGATGGGGTTCAGCGCTTTGGCGAGATTGGTGCTCCTGGACATGCTAGGAAGATGAAAATTGGTAGGCGTGTCAGGGAGCTGTACAAATTGACTTGATAAATTCGTTTTCCCCAATTCGACCATCTGGGGGGCTGAAGGGAGAGGAAAAATTAGAAAAATTGAGGCATGAGAAAAACGAGTGGGTGATTGGATCTTAATGAATTTTGATATTTAGAAGGACCTCGTGACTCAGAGCTCTTATTTTAAATCCCGACCGGCATTAAGCCTCTGATTTTCCTTTAAAACAATCTATTGATTTTTAGAATTTTGCTAGAGCTCATGCCATATGAGCTCTTAGCTCTTGTGTACTTAATTTTATTTTTTCTTACTTTTATGTTTCTTTTTTTCTTATTTTTATGTTTTACTCAATTTTAGTTTTTTCCTTTGTTACTTACTTTTTATTTTTACTTACGTTTTACTCACTCTTCGGTTTTGTTTATTTTTTACTTAACTCTTATTTTTGCTTACTTTTATGGTTTCTTTTTTTATTTATTTTTTAATTTCTTACTTAATTTTAGGCATTCCTTTTTTACTTACTTTTTATTTTTACTTGCTTTTTACTCACTCTTCGGTTTTGCTTATTTTTTACTTACTTTTTATTTTTACTTACTTTTATGTTTTCTTTTTTTCTTATTTTATTTTTTTCTTAATTTTAGGTTTTCCTTTTTTACTTATCTTTTATTTTTGCTTACTTTTAGGCTTTACATTTTTTTACTTAGTATTTGTTAAATTCTTTCTTTCTCCACGCTTGGGGTGCATTATTGGATTCAGACGAAGTTTTTTGTAATTACCCTTCTTGTTCTTCCTTCTTCTTTGTTTTTTCATGGCCCATCTTTTCTCTGGGTTTAGTTCTTTTATTACAAAAAAATAAATAATGAAAATAAAACGATGCTTTAGAAAAACTCCTTTAAGAATGTTGTATTTCATTTAATTACGTTTTTTTTCTTGCTATATGCAGTGCTGAATAATTATCATATTGTATATTGATAAGATTTGAGTTTTTAGGCTTTTTCGTTTGTGGCTTTTTCCTGGTTATTTGTATGTTCTATCGATTTAATTTATTTATATATATATTTTTTTTTCATTGTTATAGGGTTCCGAATACAAAGTCGAAATATTTGGGCATTTCTTATAATTAAAAGGTTTTTTTTCACTTTTTATTTAAAATAGTATACCCGTTTTTCAATATTTTCATTCTCTTTTTAATGGAAATGTGGTATGGAAAAAAAAGAAAGAAAAATCCAAGAAACACACAACCTGATTCTAAAATTTTTGATAGCTACGTCTCTACGTTATGTACCACCCCTAAAAAGTTCATCGAATTTTACTAAAAAAAATAACGGTGATGCTTGTTTCAAATCGATCCGAGTTTTGTGTAGATTTCTAGATTTGAGAATTTAAAACTTGTGGCCATTTAGAGAGCGGGGTGTATATTATTCCTTGATCTGTGGTAAGTTTTACATTGGCCGAGCTCAACAACAGTTTTTGGAACCCTTTCTTATGCACCTTAATTCCATATATTTCAGACCCGCCCCCCTTCGAAACTTTTGTTTTGGCTTCAGCAGAACATATTTTTCCATCAACCTGACCATTTGTATAATTTGAGTTATTAACAGATATACCTAACGATACAGGTTCTACGTAATGGGCTAGGGAAGCCATAGAAAAAAAAAATTTCACAGGTTTGTCAATTAACAGGGATATAGGACATTTGAATATTGATTCATTTATCGTATTATTTAAAAAAAAGTAGTCATATTTTGTGCTATTTACATATATATATATCATTCTTTTCATTCCTTAAATTATTTTATTCTATATATTGTTCTTTTTTCTTTTTATTCTTTTTGGGTTTTCGATCTTTACCTTATTTCGTTTAATTGCTACGTTTTATATTGAATGAATGTTTTTTATTACCCATCTATAAACAAAAAAAGAAAACGATGGAGCACTCTAATGGAAAGAAAATAAAACAACCATGTCATAAATATATACAAAAATTACTAATAATACCGAATCTGATGTAGTACGCCCTTCCACGGGTGAGAAGAGGACTGGTTAATCAGTTTTTGAAACTGTTCATCCCGGCCTGAACCGGTTCCATCTCACCAAAACGGTTAAAGATGTACCTATTCTTGAACCATCAAGGGGCCTGAACCAAAAACTTCGCGTACTGAAAATAACAGTTTCGCAACACTCGCCTATCAGATTCAGTAAAAATGTTCGAAAATGGGGTCAAATATAGAATATGCGGGAGAGCCATACTAATATATATTTCAGAAAGGGATTTCCGTTCCAGATTAAGCTGCGATGTAACCCCACTAGCTTAAGCAATTCCAAATTTGCGTTCAGCATTCTGAGTTAAAAGCTTTCGTGTATTCTTAATCGAAGACCAAATCGGGAGACCTAAATATCTTAGTACAGTGGTGGGTGCCACCTCACTTTCACCTAGATCAGGCACACCTAGGTGTAAGTTAAAGAACATTCATTGTTAGCATTCATGCTTAGTCCTGTTTGTAGATATCTATCGGATAGGTTATCAAACCTCCGTTGAAGACTAGCTATTGACCGGTGCGGGTTTAACCGATCGTACGCATAACAAAGCACTTATGTATCCATCCTTTTTGAAATGCAACTAATAGGTAGGCCAATCTGCACAGGAAGAGACGCGATGTTTTAGCTCATCGGTGATGAGATGGCTCCTTGCTTTATTCCGACAAATACAGGGAGCTCACTATCCCAAAGTACATTTGCCAACTTCAAACGAACTTTTAGATGCCTTTACATATAATATAATGGGAAAATTGCATCAAGACTAACACCACGGCCATGCATTTTCAAAATGGCCTACGAGTGGATAAGAGAACCAAAAGCATTCATATCATCGTATGTTCCAAGAACCAGAGTACTCCCAGATGATTTTGTATCTCTGAGTATATTGCAGATACTTCTAAGGTCATGAAAGCAACCTAGACCTGACTGGAACCTGAACTGGAATGGTGGTATAATACACTTTTCTTTTAAGTGGTCAACAATCAGAAACTCAAATATCTTTGCGAAAACGCTTGACACAGTCACTAGCCTATATGCTGAACAGGATGATTTTGGTTTATTCTTTTTCAGATCTGACCTCATCACTCCAATGCATAAACTGTCTGGAACGGCACCAACGTTAAAAACCATTTGAAAAAGTAATGCAAGGTGGATATAGAGGAAGTCATTTGTGGTAATAAAATGCTCAGCCCAAATACTGTTGGTGCTCGCCGAGAATTTCTTCTTTTATCAGCTTCGACAGAGCCTCCTTAATAGCAGACGGTGTCATCAGAGTAGAATTTGGTTTTTAACTAGAACCAAGCAAAGAAACCACCTCACTATCGAAAAAAAAATTCTGCACTGCTGTTGGGTTATACAAACTTACTTTTGATATAGGCAATCCACTCAGACTCTGGGATGCTATCGGGGCCCTCATGATTCTGCTTTTCAGAGATAGGGCGATACTTCCAAAGGTAATTAGGGCCATCTTCTCGGCAGTAATCGAGTTGACCGCCGGTAGATGCTCCTGCAGAACATTCCTCCGATCCTTAGCCTCTCGTACTTGTCCCAGAGCCGCAACATTTACACAAAAATCAAACTAATATTCAACTAACACTCAAAATTAACGGAAATTACTAGACAAATGAGCGAGGAAGTCGTCTTCCAAGCGTAAAACTAGCATAAATCACCATCAATAAATAAATGAAAGCAAAACGAATAGAAATTACAATAAATGACCGACTCAAAATCAAAACCAGTAAAAGTTAACATGCGAAAGGCTGAAAACCACCATGTCTTCTCAAGACCAGGACATAGTTTGCACTTTACTGAAAAAATAAATGCTTGGATTGAAATTGTCAGTTTAATATACATATACTGATATTCATGGCCTTCTCAAGACCAGAATATATTTGCGCTCTGCTGAAAAAAAAAACATTTAAAATGTTTTCACTTTATTTTAACTTATCTAAAATGTTTTTACCCTATATATAAAGGGGGAATTCTTCTCCCTTACACACCAGTTACAGTGAGAGTGCCATTCACGCTTTATTGAAAGATTTATTATCTAAGATCTATTATCTATTTATTATCTAATTTATTTATTATCTAAGAGATTTCTCTTTTATTGTTGTCTTTTATCATTATTTTCTATTTGATCTAGTTTCATCTGGCTGATATGCACTGAAGTTCCATTGATATTTTTTCATTCCAAACACATTCTGTTAAAATGGATAAAAGAGCCGAATAGTTGTGTCAATGTTAAACTTAACTCCAGAGAATAAAATGGATTTCTTCAAAATAATAAAACTACTTAGATAACTTCGAAGACCACACTGCCTTTCCACCATTGCCCTGTATGTTTAAATGAAATAAAATTAAAAGAAGAATTCAGACGTAAAACTTTTTTTTAAAGGGAAATTTTTCTTTGGAGTGATCTTGATTGTTAATAGAATTTGATTTTTTAATCATTATGGGTTTGTTTATTAATTAATTGAAGATTAATTTAGTTTTTCTTTGGTACAACATTGATCACAAAGCAAAAAAAGGATATCTCAGGAAGAATCAATTTTTACACAAAAAATGGCTTTCTTTCGCTTTTCATTCGTTTTACAAACTAAACTGTATTTCATTGAAATATGTATTGTGAACAGTTTAGTTTATTTTTATGTCTAGGATTATTTTTGGAGAAGAAGCTATTATTTTTTGAAGCGGGTGTTACCAAAAAATACAAAAAAATACAAAACGCATAAAAAGCCATTTATATGCATTTTTTTTTAAATCGAATCAAACATTTGAGCAAAGGGTTAGGGGGCTGAACCACAGTAACACCCTTCACCCCAGAACATTGTTTTGGGTGTTTTATTTGAGGGGGGAGGGGTACAAATAAAACTTTACTAAGCGCATCAAGATTAGTTTATTTGCATTTTTGTGGCTTTTTTAAGAGTAGAATTTAACCTTTGGGCGATGGGGACCGGGGGGTGAGCTTAAGCCAGGTAAGTCCTTTACTCTAGATACGACCTTGGGCTTTTATTTGACAAAAAGTTAATTTGTCATTTCTTTGTCGCTTTGAAATCGCTTAAAATATATACTTTCAGTAAAGCGCAAATGACACTCGCGCTATATTTGGGGTGCAAGGGGGAGAATTTCCCCTTCATATCTGTAGTAAAAACATTTTCAACAAGTAAAATGAAAGTGAAAACATTTTAAATATATTTAGTTTTCAGTAAAGCGCAAATTATGTTCTGGTCTCGAGAAGGCATTGGGGCTGTCAGCCCTACTCATGCTACTTTTTGCTCGTTTTGAGTTTGACTCGTTATTTATTGTATGATTTAAGTAAACCAAATACATTTAAAAGGTTTTCGCCTTTTAGCTTTAATAAATAGAAAAAATATAAAACTTTAAGAATCATATATCAGTATATGTATATTAAACTGACAATCCAGTCATTTTTTTTTTTTTTCAGTGGAGTGCAAACTGTCTTCTGGTCTTGAGGAGGCATGGTGATTTTTAGCGATACTAATGTTAATTTTTGCTCGTCTTGAGTTTGACTCGGTTATATTTTGCAATTTATGTTTGTTTTTAGTTCCTTTTATTTATTGATGAGGATTTTTGCTAGTTTTACGCTTAGAAGATGACCTCCTCGCTCATTTGTCTAGTAATTTCTCTTCGATTTGAGTTTTAGTTGAATTTTAGTTTTATTTTTGTGTAAATTATAAGTTCATTATTAGTTGAATTTTCATCAAGTTATTTTTATTCAGTTTTTGCTGATTAGTCATAATAATATCTGTTATTTTTGTACTCTTCTTTGAACATAATTTTGCTCTTTACTTTTATAAAAAAAAACTTATTTAATCTCTTGTTAGAAGTACAGTATTATTGTTAATATTCTATAACGTTCATAATCGAAGAACGAATGTCATAAAAAACATTAAATTAGTTACGTAGATTTTTGCTTTAAAAAAAATCTTAAATCCTTCTAGCTCCCATGGACTTTGTAACTTCCGCCATTTCTCTCATCAGATCTGTCCATATTTTTTTGTACGAAGGTGGTCCTTTACATTGAAATTGTTTGTCACAACTTCTGTACGAAGGTGGTCCTTTACATTGAAATTGTTTGCCACCACTTTAACACGATGGTGGCCCTTTACATTGAAATTATTTGCCTCAACTTTTGTACGAAGGGGGCCGTTTTAAATTGAAATTGTTTGCCAAAACTTTTGTACGAAGGTGGCCCTTTACGTTGAAATTGTTTGCCACAACTTTTGTACGAAGGGAGCCCTTTACATTGAAACTGTATGCCACAACTTTTGTACGTATGTGGCCCTTTACATTGAAATTGTTTGCCACAACTTTTGTACAAAGGTGGCCCTTTGCATTGAAAATGTTTGCCACAACTTTTTTACGAAGGTGGCTCTTCACATTGAAAGTGTTTGCCACAAATCTTGCACGAAGGTGGCCCTTTTCATTGAAACTGTTCGCCACGACTTTTATGCGAAAGTGGCCCTTTACACTGAAATTGTATGGCACATCTTTAGTACGAAGGTGGCTCTTCACATTGAAATTGTTTGCCACAACCTTTGTACGAAGATGGCCCTTTATATTGAAATTGTTTGACACTACTTTTCTGAATGTACTCTCTATTCTTTGTTATCTTCTGTAATATGTACAGTGCTTATAACTGCTAATATCCCACTTTTAGGTTAAAATTAACCTGGCAATATGTTTCTAAAAAGGATCAGCAGCTATTCAGGAAACTCTTGGATGTTTTCAGTAGTGAAGAAAATTTTTCAAAACTTCGTGAAGTTATGGACTGTCTAAAACTACCTTGTATTCCTTATTTAGGTAGTCTTTTATTTTCCAATTTTTTAATTTATCATTTAATTTATTTTAAGGAGTAATTCAGTGTTTAATTTTTAGACTCGCATGATTTTATTAATTTATTTAAAACTTTTTTTTTGTAATGGACTTTTGTAAATTTGACGCAAAAATCTCTTATTTTCAAATTTAATCATCTTCTTCCTAATTTGGTTCTTTGGCAAACAGGTTAGGTGTCTTTCCATCTGAAGTCTGAGAATCAACTTGCTAATTTTGGTACCAAAGAGATTGAAAGGCCTCTAAAAATAGGGTGGCCTCGAGGATGATTGCTCATTTAGGTGTATTCGCCTGTGCAAGATTAAACAGAATTCTCCTCAATATAAAGAAGGAGGTCGCCTCCGTCAGATCTCCGCTCTCTCTGCTTAAATTCATCTCTCTATAACAACGCTTCGCTACTCTAACTATTATTGCCTTTTGAAAACATTTTCCCAATAAAATGGGACTTGTCACGCACTCCCTCCCCCCTCCCCTTCGTTTTGTTTATGAATGCGTTCAAGCATCAACAGGCGGAGGGAGGGGCAGAACCGTTTCCAGGCTTGGTGGTGCACGGCGAAAAATAAAGTACAGCTCCCTTCCAGAATCAAACATTAGTAAAAAAAAGACCAATCAAAGTGAAAAATTCGATCAGGGTGGATAACCCCCAACTGCGCCCCCTCCCTCCTCAGCCACAGTACCTAGAGCAGATTTCCTCCCTTGAATTGCTTGGTAGGGGTGGGGTGGGGTAAGAACGGAAAAAATACGACTTGTATCCAAGATTCTTAAATACTCATGGGAGTGAGTCCTTCAAGCCAGTCATTAGATGAGGGTCATCTTTACGTGTGCAGGTGGATGGTTATAAGGGGTCGATATACGGTTATAAGGGGACATGGGTTCAGTAACGCCAGGATTTTTGACTTAAATTATTGCATCAACTTATATATTATCTCTACTTCTGTTGACACGGTTGACGTATTCTGTACTTCATAGGGGCATTAGGAGTTGGGACCATTTGGATCAGAATATAAAAAATATCACGGTGATATATGTTCGTTCAAGACTCTAATCTAAAAAATACTTTTTATTAACTTGAATTTTAGTCTTCTTTTTTTTGGGTGGGGGATAAAATTAAAAATTATTGACTTTCAGGGTATGAATAGAATATTACGTTTGACGAAATTATTTTGTTCTAAGGTTTGTGGTGCCGATTAGGAAGTGTGCTGTGAACAATGTTTTTTGTTTGTTTTTTTTTCTCTCATTTTAGTGCATTTTTGTCACCCCTTCGGATCATTTCTTTACTTCTTAAGGATGGCCGTAAAACTGTAGTTGTTGCTTGTTTGTTATAATGAAGTTCTCTTTTTGCCTCTTTCCAGGCCTATATCTGACTGACCTTGTATACCTCAAAGATCTTCGGACTAGTCCTTGGGGATCAAGCAATAGAGAACTCAGCACCAACAACATACTCAGGACAATCACGTCGTATCAAACGTCGGATTATTCTTTTCTTCGGGCACGGCCTCGCATTCGTGACCACTTACTCTCCCTTAGGTATATTGAAGGCTTGTTAAACCTTCTAGAAGAAGATCAATATAGGTACTGCTCCATTTTTGCTCCTCCTGCTTCTTCTTTTTCTGTTGTTTTTTTTTTTTTTTTTTTTTTTTTTTTTTTCATTTTCACTGCCTCCTCTTTATATTCTATTCGTGAAACGAAAGCTAATGTTTAAAACTAATATATTCTAATGTTTTATTGGCTTAGGTTGTTATAAAGTTTTTTTAGTCATAGTTATTCTAGCTATTAATTTTCATCTTCTTTGGATTCCATTATATAAGATAAATTTTCTACTGCACAAAGGATGTATTTTATTTTCTACTGCACAAAAGATAGATTTTGTGTTCTACTGTACAATGTTCTGCTGCACAATTTTCTACTACACAAAAGCTTGTACCGACAAGGACACCAAAAGGACTTGCCCCACTGATTCTTTTGTAGTTGATGAGGATATCTCTGTTTCCTGTTTTTGTTGAACAGGAGGAATCTTTGTTTTACATAATTTCTGAGACCACACTGGCTGATCATTACAAAACGAAAGAATTACAAAGAAGAGTGAAACGAGGACAATAACAGCCAGTGAAAAACAGAAGAAAATTATGCAAATATTTCGATCGAGACCTCCGCTCAACCGTCCCCAGTGCAGAATAATATAAAATGCAGATAAAATCGAAAGGATAGTATAAAAATTAAACCTCATGAGCTTGGATCTCTTTATGAGGAAAATTTGAAACAAACCTGATAAAGATAAGGTTGCAATAGGTGAATTTTAGATTAATAATAAATTTCTTAAAAAGAATTTTAGTTAATTTGGAATTGCTGCAATGTTCTTCAGGTACAAGTTTTCGATTGACGGACTTATCCTTGGGTGCGCATTGGTATCAAGGAATGGTCTAAGGTCACCTGTTTTGATGTTGTACAGCATTAGTAATCCACTTACAAAGAGGCTTGCTTGTATTATATTTCAGCTATTGCCTCCTCCCCTTCTTCCCTCTCTCTGGATTTTGAAAAAAACCTTTTATGAGTCATTTTCATTCAAAAAATATTATCTTTGATATTTTAATTGATCAAATCGATTAACTACAAAATTGCCCCCCCCCCTCCTCTCTCCTACATTTTGAAAAATACATCCTTCGAAACAGGATAGGGTCAACTTATGTCAGTGTTTCACTGTGTAAACATTATTTTTATTGTACAGATTTGGACTTTCGTAAAAGGCAACTTTTACTATCATAATACCTCTGATTTATTATCTCAATTTGACTATCTCATTTTCTTATCAATTACTTCCATGTTTTTGCTATCATTTATTGTGATAATTTTGTTGATTGGGAAAAGTCCCTAGAAATACTCACTGTAAGTATTCTTATTAAAGAGATTTTTTTTTTTTTTTTTGAATTCGGAAAATCGCTTGTTTGCATGGGGACTGCAAGTTACATGCATAGGGTTTTCGACCATGGCCATGGCGGTATACTTTTCATTTCGATCGGATTTGGTTTCAAAATAATTAATTTTGGGTTACTATTGGGCGAGGTTCATCATTTTCTAGGTTTCATGCTACCGCTGCGACCATGATTGAACAGACACGGTTTGACTTTATGTATCCTTTTATATTTCAAATGACCAATTTGAAAGGAAGTTGCAATGTCTGCGTGCCTTATTACGCAAAAAAATTAATGTTTAAGATATATTTAAGACATATTCTTAAGGTAATACTTGCAATAGGGATCATCCTATCCTACAAAACTTATTTGATCATTTTGAACCAGAGAAAGATCACTGAGTGCTTCGAGTCAATCACACTTTAACTTCAAATATATTAATTTTTTCCGCTATTTTCTAAAGATCATGACCTCATTGAGTTGAACTATATGTCGTAGTTCCTATTCTTAGTAAAGGACGAAAATGGCCCATAGTAAGCAAAAACAGCGCCAAAAGCCCCTGAAACAAAGCGCCACCTATTTGAATTGCCTTGGTCGAAAACCCATCACAGGAAACTTACAGTCCCTTGGCTTGAAGAACAAGGAAAATCCTTGGCTGTAACAATGTTTACTCCTTTTCTGTCTACTCCTTACTCCTCCCACTCCCTACTCATTACTCCGTTTATTCCTTTTCCACAGCTATTGGGGGAATGGAATATAATAGAGAGCTGTTTAAGGGCTCATTTTAAAGGAACTTGTTACATCTAGTGCTAATTGACAAAACACAATTTTTGAATCAAATCATTTTTTTTTAGAAAACCAAACTGCATTCTCGTATACATGGCGATGAATGGCGTCGTAAAAGTAGGATAAAACCATAAATGGCTTGTAAAGTAAAAACTATATTATGATGTTTGTTATAATGACGTGAGTCAGTACGTAATGGCATAATACGTGGCCCATAGCAATCGATAAAGAGCCTAAAACCTTTCAAAATGACGTCGGATCGAAACAAAAAGTATACTTTTGAAATTGCCTTGAAAGAATCCATAGGAAGGATTTGTCTAGAAAACCCTATACAGAAAACTCACAAACCATCGGCTTGAACAGCAAATTTCTTGAACGTCTAGAAAAAATCCCTTTTTTGGCACGGGAAAGACCTCTTTTTCGTATTTTCCTTCTCCGCAGCTAGCACGGCATTAGAACATCGTGGACAGCTGTTTAAGGGCTCGTGTTAAAGGAAATTGCTGTGTACTCGCTTTTTTAATTAATAAAACATAACATCTAAAATTAAATCAGTTTTGACTAAAACTGCATTTTCGTACGCATTCATAGTAAAAAACGAAATGTTTCAGCAAGATAATTTAACACAAATATGTTTTAAAAAGTTGCTTCTCTGGGGTATGGTGCCATATTTCAGTGACTGTGCTGCCACACTTCCTGTGGCTTGTTCTTTACTATTCCAACTAAGAAATACTCTGTGTTTAATTTTAAAGTAAGAAACAATTCTTGAACAGGTAATGTTAAAGAAGTAACCCCAACCAGGGTCTCTAAATCTATAGGCCTATACATTATGTCTAGATTAGGAACTTATTGTCCCTGTTTAGGGTATTTTCATTTTAATCAATACATTTGCTCATTTTTGGAGGTAGTACACTAGATGTAATTGCCAAAAATAAATTATAGATAAATTAATTATAATTATCACAATAGTTATATATATATAATTAATAACTATAATTATATATAATTATAACTATAAGTTAATTTTAGTAATTGTACTTCTGGAAACGTCAGGAGAACGGGTGTGTATTGTCGGTGTGTTGGAAAAAGTATAAAATAAAGAATCTAGGTTTACTACTTTTATATGTCTAGTATGTTTCCTTTGGAAGCAGGAAAACACTATGTATTTAGAGTTAAATCACTACAAGATATCTATTACATGGCTTGAAAGTAGACTGTCTCACCATTGGATTTATTTAAATTCTAACGTAATTGGTCGTAATTTACATAATTGGTGAAATTCATTATTGGTTTTAACGTAATTGGTCTAAATTTTAATGTAAAACATGATAATTCGTCGTTAATTATTTGTTACATGATTTTATTACATATCTTTCACAGCTACTGGAAGTGTCACAAAAAAGGATACTAAATAATAGTTTGAATAGAGATAAATCTTTTTATTAGACAATAAAAAATAATAAAAAAATCTGAAAATATAGTGGATATTTCGGTCGCATATACAGTGATCGTCATCAGCAGAAATACTGATGGTCAGAAGTATTTCTGCCGATGACGATCACTGAATATATGATCGAAATATCTTGAATTTCTTGTGATTGTTTTTCACTGTCTATTAAAAGGATTTTTCCCAATTCGAACTCTTATTTATCGTCATGGAAAGGCAGTGGGGTTTTCGAAACTACATAAAAAGGATATCGAGTAGTGTAGCAGTTTTTTTCGACAGGAACAGAACATGACTGATGAGATATTTACGACATCCACTTTCCGTATTCCTCTCTGCCCTAAAATCGAAATTTGATTCTATCTTCTCTAGAATTCTGCTAATTATTGGTGCTGTTTATTCTGGCTTTTTGCCGTAATAAGCAGCTTTCATACTATGTACGTAATTTTCTATGCTCAGCGGTTTGGTTAGACGTAACCTTTCATTCGTAGACAAGTCCTTTCATACTAGGCTAATGTGGAAACCCATAAAACTGTAACGGCTTATCAGTTCAAATCATTTGAATTTTTATCATCCAATTGTTCGAAAATCAAAAACACGGACTGAAGATGGATTGCTTTGCAATTTTAGCAAAATTGATTCAAATAAACTGACCTGTAATGTTTATGGGAGAATTTCTGCTAAAATTGTTAAATAAAAATGGCTTACTTAGCCTAATCCTCAAGCTGGGGTGGTGTCGAGAGCGTCGTCAACCTTCTCCGTTTGTGGTGGTGTGGAGCGAGGGCCTCTGCATCAGACAGCAAAATTCCAGCCTGGTCCAGAAACTTCCCGAGACTGTCATTCCACCAGAACTTTGCTCTTTCTCTTGGGTGTTTCCAGCCACTATTGGTTGGTTCAAAATCATAAAGAATCTGAGCCGGAACATCGGAAGGCAGTCGCAAAAATAAAAAAATAGAATTGTGGAGTTTTAATTATTTTGTCCTACACGTTGTTAATTTAAAATCGCGAAACTGGAAAAATATTTTTTTCTACTTATTCTAATGGGATTACTTGTTCAAAAGAGATTACGAATCAATTGATTTTTCAGAACTAAATAAGGAAATTGCTACAGAGCGACTAAACTTTGATCCTCTTCCTCTAGAAGAGAGTCTGATAGCCGCTGTACTGTAGTAATTCTTTATTAGGGATGAATTGTCATGTTTTGCGTCATAATGTGTCTAATTATAACCCACGTGGTTTATTTTTTTCTACTGTATCTCAGAGTAAAAATCTTGGAAAAAAGTGATTTTCCTTGTTGTTCAAGGTGGAGTGCTGTAACTTTTCCGTATTGTGTTTTGACAACGAAAATAAGAATGGTATATATTTTATTTCGGTGTAACGCCATTTTTGGAGGCTTCTCAGGCTATCTTTTAAAATTCGCCCAGTAAAATATGAACATGGCCCATGGTAACCAGAAATTTTAGCTCATGGTAACCAAAAAAAAACATTTATAGCTGATTTACGAATGGTAGCTGTTATCTTGATTAGTCTTAATATTAAAATGTTGTTTTGAAAACCAATATATGGGAATTTTGAAAAATAGCCCGAAAACCCTAAAAAATGGTGTCAAGTAAAAACGAAAAGTATACTACTTGAATTGCCACAGCTTCACTTACCGACCTTCGGGTAGCACTTATGTGTCCTCTATTTTCCTTCCGTTTTCTTCATTGTTAGCGGAGCACTGGAGTATCATAAGGAAAATCACTTGAATAACAAGGAAAATCCTTTTTTTGCATGGATACCACTGATGTGTCCTCTCTTTTTTCTTCCGTTTTCTTCAGTCGTAGCGGGGCACATGAGTATCATAAGGAAAATCACTTGAACAGCAAGGAAAATCTTTTTTATGCATGGGTAGCACTGATGTGTCCTCTGTCTTTTTCCTTCTGTTTTCTTCAGTGGTAGCGAGGCACTGGAATATCATAAGGAAAATCACTTGAACAACAAGGAAAATCCTTTTTTTTTTTGCATGGGTGCCACTGATGTGTTCTCTGTCTTTCCTTCTGTTTTCTTCAGTGGTTGTGTGGCACTGGAGTATCATAAGGAAAATCACTTGAACAACAAGGAAAATTTCTTTTTTTGCATGGGGACCACTGATGTGTCCTCTGTCTTTTTCCTTTCGTTTTCTTCAGTTGTAGCGGGGCACAGGAGTATCATAAGGAAAATCACTTGAAGAACAAGGAAATTTTTTTTTTTTTGCATTGGTACCACTGATGTGTCTGTGTTTTTCCTTCCGTTTTCTTCAGTTGTAGCGGGGCACAGGAGTATCATAAGGAAAATCACTTGAAGAACAAGGAAAATCTTTTTTTTTTGCATTGGTACCACTGATGTGTCTGTGTTTTTCCTTCCGTTTTCTTCGGTGGTAGCTGGCCACTGACATATCATAAGGAATACACTTGAACAACAAGGAAAACCCTTTTTGCATGGGTACCACTGATGTGACTTCTGTCTTTTTCCTTCCGTTTTCTTCGGTGGTAGCGGGGCACTGGAGCATCATAAGAAAATCACTTTAACAACAAGGAAAACCCTTTTTATGCATAGATACCACTGATGTGTCCTCTGTCTTTTTCTTTCCGTTTTCTTCAGTGGTAACGGGGCACTGGAGTATCATAGAGAGTTATATAAAGGCTCATTTGAAAGGAAATTGCTATATCTACGATTTTCGTAAGCATCAAAGCATAACTTCATTGTGAAAAAATTAAAGAACGTGCTCTTAACATGCTTTTAACGTTCTTTACATTTTATCTAGTTCTGTAGCTAGTAGTATCTCCCTTTACAGCACTTAATTGTAATTGCCAAACAAACAACTTTGAAAGAGAAATAATTTTAACTAAATTTGACAATGCAAAATTTGAGAGTTTAAAAGCATTTTGTTGCCTCTTCTCAGATCTTTCAGTGACTAGTGAGCTAACCCTCCAAGGTGGTCTTGGAGGTAGTCTCTGAACAGCATCCTCTGCCTCTATAAGCCTTAAAATAGCGCCAAAAACATTGAAATTGTCACATAAATCATCATTAAGCCGTTTCTTACTCTATAGTATGAACTATAATCACAGCACTTAAACGTTTGACGCTGCATAAACACGAGGGACACCCTCTGCTGTAAAGAGCAGCTGGTAAGTCAGCTTCCAGCTAGTTGATATAAATTATTTTGTTGTAAAAGACGTAGAAGGGAGATTAAAGGGGGTAACTGCCATAGAAGCCAGAGAAATGGGGTGCCAGGGATAACTTTTTTTATTATTCTGAAAATTAACTCTCCTTTGAACAATATTGTGTGAACAATAATACCTAATGAGAGGTGAAGCGAGTGAAGAGATAACGAGATACAGAAGGAGAGATGAAGAGGTAACGAAGTACCAAATGAGAGGTAACGAAGTACTGAATGAGAGGTGAAGAGGTACCGAATGGGAAGTGAAGAGGTAACTAGGAAATGAATCAAGTTGATAGCTTCACTAACCTGGGTAATATTGTCAATAAACATGGCAGATGTGGTGAAGATATAAAGAGTGGATTTGCCAAGTCACAACTTTTTTCTTCAATTTTTTTTGTTTTTTATTTCTTTTACAGCTAAAAATGTTTTGAAAAATTGTAGGATGAGTCTGCGAACTAATTTAGAATATTATGATTTTTTTTTATGGTTGATGGCTCAAATAATCGTTTATGGCTCTAAAACATGAGCTCTTCTATAAATATATGCAGAGGTGGCTTTAGATGGGACAGAGGGGGGCACACAGGGATTTTGAGGTTGCAAAATGTCAAATAAATAATGTAACGGTTATAATAATTTTTTAATTTTGACATTTCATTTATAGTAAAATGAAGTGGGGGTTACAGTTGGGAGTAAATATAAGCAAACTGAATCCGAAATTTTATTTTCCCATATCTTAATCACGAATCCTAACGAGATAATTAATAATTTTGCAGAGGCTGAAGTAGAAAAAGATAAATGCAAAATTTGGCATGAAAGTTTTTGGGAGTCAGGGGTAAAGTTGCTCATCAAGGTTTTGCCCGGGGCGCAAGACAGTACAGAATCGCCACTGGCTGAGAAGAATTTATCGAATGTTCCCCAAGGGAATTGTCTAAGGATAGGGTTGGGTCATCGTTTGACTGATCGTATCTAAACAATTAGCTGTACAAAATATGGTTCAATCCCACTTTCTTGGGCAATCTTATACGGATGAAGGTGCTCAAGATCGTGCCTTTTGTTTATCCATCTGGGGGCAACTGAAAGCAGGTCGTTCCTGAATGAGGTAGAAAGATGTCTTAAGAAAGGATTTAGAGAAGATTAGAACTGCGTGGGAAGGGGCAAAAATCAAGCTTTAAATAGAGTGACGAGGTTCAGGAGTGTCTGCAGCTGTGTTGACCTCAGATGTTTTGGTGCTGCAGTGAGTTATTGTTAATACTAGCAGTAGTAGTAATACCAAATGATAAGGTTCCGTCCTTAGCCTTAATTGTGTTATAACATTAACACAAACTAAAAGTCTGAACTAATTGATTAGATTAAGGTCTCTCTCTCTCTCTCTCTCTCTCTCTCTCTCTCTCTCTCTCTCTCTCTCTCTCTCTCTCTCTCCTCTCTCTCTCTCTCTCTCTCTCTCTCTCTTCTCTCTCTCTCTCGCTCTTTCTCTCTCTCTCTCTCTCTCTCTCTCTCTCTCTCTCTCTCTCTCTCTCTCTCTCTCTCTCTCTCTCTCTCTCTCTCTCTCTCTCTCTCTCTCTCTCTCTCTCTTTCTCTTTCTCTTTCTCTCTCTCTCTCTTTCTTTCTTTCTCTCTTTCTCTCTTTCTCTCTGTTTCCTACCTATCGACTGTTATTTGATTTTCATTTCTATTTCAAGGCGATCTTTGAAACTCGAACCAAATGAATCTCGGACATCTCAATCCAAACCCAATACACCTGATGAATCTCCAAGTAAATCTAGTCTGAACAGTGCCCGGTTTATACGTGGTCATAAAAAGTCATCCAGTGTTGGATCAAAGTAAGTTTTTTTTTTCTTTTTCTTTGGAGGGTCTGGCGCTGACAACAGTACTCCTGCTATATCCTAATCTTCAGAGATATTTAAAAGCTCATCCGATTCGCCTAATGTTCATTTTCTCATTTTTGGAATCAGGTTCAAAAACCATTAACAAACCAGCCCTTGGATGAAGTCAAGGCATGAAGGGGCTCTGTAAGGTCAGTTGATCCCATGAACAAAAATATCGAACGAATGAGAGCACTTGGTTCGTTCTTTATTCATCAACGTGCTAAAATCTTTTGACAGGAAATGATTTGTGAGGACTCTGATCTTACTTCTTAGACCGTTATTTTGGAAAATCTTCATTCATTCTGCTCTGATCAGCGGTCTAAGGACTTTGATGGGATTATTATTCAGGCAAAACTAATCTTCACGATTAGTTTCACGTGAGCGATTAGTTTCACTGCTCACGGTGATGAGCCGATGTAAAGTGTCATAAAAATTTAACCACCTCTTCCGCATAATTCGTCGGTACATAGCAGGCGACTACAGTCATTTTAATGTGGTGCCCCTGTAACCTCACGAACATTACTCTTTCATTGACATGGGTCCAGCTGATGAGGGATTTTGTTGCCTTTCGGGACATTAACATTGTGACTCGTGCTTCCCGTTTCTTTTCATGTCCAATGTAGAATATTGTTTGGCCATTATCAAATGTCTCATTGCCAAAACTGGTCCATCTCGCTTCTGACAGTGCTATTATGTCGAGATTATAGGTGGCTACTTCTTACAAGACCTGCTCGGTTTTGCTCTGGACCTCCTCCGTACATTCCAAAAGCCAAATCTAAAAGGCCGTTTCTTGTCCATAAAATCAGTCTGGGGGCGATTCCTTGTTCTTGTGATCTGAGGGGTCATATTCTCCATCGATGTTTCAATCGCTGGTTGATTTTGACGGGAAAGAGACGCGAATCCTCTGCCTAACCTTCCTCCTTTTTCCATGCTTTTTCCTTTTTTTAGTGCAGCCATGGACTGGCTATACTTTCGTACAAGCGGAGTTAAGATTGCCATTCGGAAAGAACTAACCTTCACAGTGATGAGCCGATTTATATGGAGCTCTGGAATATTGCTTATACACTTAGCATTGGAATATTGGTGAATTAGAACGGAAATTACAAGTACTGAAGGTGACAATAAATCCATCTTAATGGATAGTGCTTATGTTTGTCATGTTTAGAACACCCATAACGCCGCTTTGACAGTAATCTGAGCTCATAACACAAAACTTTACAACCCTCAATTTAAGCATATCCTACACCTACCAGATCGAGGGGGGCCACTATTTATTATGAGGGTAAACATGAAAACATCCCTTGGTGAGGGGCAGGTATACGGTTTGAGAAAGAAAGCTTTTTAGGTAAAAATTGTCATATTTGTTTCAGATATTACAAAACGTCGGACTTGTGTATATTTTTGGTATTCTATGGTTCTCCATTCAATGTTCTCTTGTTAGTGAGGTGTAAAATCTTGACACTTTGATGAAGCAAAAAACAAATAATGGTCCGAAAGAAGCAAGATCTTAGCACTTTGATGAGTCAAAGGCTTATCTCTCTCTTGATTTAATACTACTACTAATAACTCACTGCAGTACCAAACCAGCTGAGGTTTTTTTTCGCAAATATAGCTGCTCCTCCATCCGAATTTATTCAAAGCCTCCCTCTTTACACCCTCCCAGGAAGTTTCTATTCCCCTTAAATCTTTTTATATGACTACCTCCCACCCCAACTGCGGACAACCTGCTTTCCGTTTAGCCCTAGACGGTTGGCCGAAAAGGAAAATCTTCGGCAATCTGTTATCCTTCATCAGCCCTAGTCATCTCAATTTTTCTCTTTTTCTTCTAAAAAACAGTATCCGAGTCTAGATTACACTTCATTTGTCTTCAAGGGATTTTTATAATGTTTTCTCTATATTTCGTCTTATTCCTGCCTGGCATAATCAACCAAAGTGAAGCGGTGTGACACCTTAATAAAATATCGTTGAAGACAATCGTATAGGGTAATTTTTTTCTTTGCTGAATATTTTTAAACTATTAAACTTTTAACTACATTAAGCTATGTCAAACAACATTTTTTTAACTTTAATATGTGCATGATTTCGTGCAATAATATTCTTTCTTTGAGCTTGATGTTTAGCAAATCTTATGTACTTTAAAGTTTGAATTTGCAGAGGTGTTCCTTGTGTTCTGTGAGACGAACACAGAGAACAATTGATTAAACGGCTCTGGTAGAATTTTATTTGAAATCTCCTCAAGAACAGTGCAATGCTTATGCAGTCCACTCTTGCTTACTCGAAATTAATGGGACTACAATTTCTCTTCGATATACATATAGTTCGACTTATGCATAGTTCCAGCTGTAGAGATCTTTCTACATAAAATTCGACTTATAAAGGAAACGACTTATAGAGATAAGCCAAATGAAAATTCGAGTTACAGGTTTACAAAATCGCTAAATTTACTCCTCACAGCGATTACCAAGTTAGGAATAACTTTGTTAGTGTATTATTGACTTGACATATCAAGACTTGACTTCCAAATGTCAATAATAGATTATTGACCTCCTCAAAAATAAAGATATTTATGTTTTATCTCCATCTTCGTTGGCATATCAATACTTCCAGGGAGGTCTCCCATGTTGTATTTCGGGACTGCTTAAACTAGTAGGGGAAGTAAATTTGTATATCATTCGTAACCGGGAGGATGTGATGATTCCAGCTAGTCCCTCGGTTCGTTCAGACTTCGGCCTGGCTGTGACTGTGGGACGTGCTTGGAACTTGGTTCCCGCTGAGATCTGGCAGTCACTAACACTTGGCTCCTTTAAGAGACAGATGAAAAGTTTCTTATTAAAGGCTTCTTATTAAATGTTTTTTATGGTTTATTTTTTTTTTCTTTTTTGGGTTGTTGTTTTGTTGGTGTTGTATCCTCAATGACGCGAGAATTTTAATTTGTATTTTATTATCGGGTGATGTGAGGGTCGCTGTTTCGTGGGGATTGCCGGTGAGTTAATTTCTTTTCCTTACATATTTATATTTAGATGTTGGTTAGTATGTTTAAGACAAGTTTTATTTCTTTATTTATTGTATCCCGTTTCTCAAATAACGGGCCATTGAGCCCTTTGGGATATTGTTTTTGTTATTGTTATTTTATGAAAATAAATAGAACTTGAACTTGACACCACATTAATAGATATCAAAATTTACACATCGCAAACTGCATATCAGGGTTTCGACTAGCAGAGGTCCGTTTAAAAAAATTTGAGATACAGAGGTAAACTTTGACTTAGGGAGGTAAATTGAAAATTAAATGGTGACTTATCTACTGAATTTCGAGTTACAAATGTGATTTGCGATTCACTTCAGCTTACAGAGGTAAAATATAATCAGAAAATCATTTCGAGTTACGAGTATTTTATCTTCGACTATGAAAGTAGCCTAATTTGTGTTTTTTTTGTATGGTAGATGTTAACATACATTTGTCAAAGGCTGCGTATCTAGACCTACTTAGCGGGAAATCTTTTTTGTAATGGGATTTAATAGAGTAGACGTTTAGTAGCAGTTAACATTATTATAATTATCAGTGGAAAATTCGTCATATACAAAAAAGGAAGGAGAATTGAGCAAAAAAAATAAATAAAAAAAGAATAAACACTAATGTTACAGTAATGCATATATGCTATAAATATAATAAATATGGAAACAAACATATACGATTTTATAATACGCAAGATCCTTAGTAGTCCAGAAGCGTCGTAAATTTGATTCAAACGTTAATCCGTTGTATAGATACAAATTATAATCAGGCAAAGAAAAAGCGAATACAAACATACAACAACAACAAATTGAAACAAAAATAAACCACAAAATAAATCTCCACAGTAAAAAAGAACAGTAAACACAAATCACTTAAATATTTTTTTAATTTATCTACATAATTACAAAATACATAAATAAATTAAAACGCATAAATATATTGTTACTGTCATAGAATGTTCCAATCTTTACTTCTATTACAGCCAAATTTTTTATGGTTTCCATTTAACTCCTTGAAAGGAAATTGGGCTCTTCAAAATCTCCCCTAAAATTAATATTCGTAAATACTCAGAAGTTAACGCGAAACGTAAACTGCTAATTTTCGTAGACGTTAATTTTTTTGCAGCAAAATTTGAATTTTAAAATCCTCGAGTTTTGTAGATTTATCCATAATTGATCGAAAGAAAATTGGAGTTTTCAAAATTGTTGCTATAATGAACGTTCGTAAATTCACAAACGTTAACAAGAAATGCAAATCATTTATTTTCATTATCGTTAACTTTCAGCTCTTAATTTTAAACATAGAAATTTAAATTTCAAGCGTTAGTTTTTTAATTAAATTTCGAACTTTAAAATCCCTGAATTTTTAGATTACTCCTTAATTCATCGCAAGAAAATTTAGTTGTTTTTTTTCGAAATCCCTTCGAAAGTTGACGTTCATAAATGTACAAACTTTAACACTAAATGTAAACCGCTAACTTTCTCAAACGTTAATTTTCAGGGAGCTTTCAGAGAAACTAATTTTTCCAAGACAAATATAGGTATATTGGAGGCACTATCTCAAGTGGCTAGTCTCATAGCTAGTGGCTATAGTGGCTATCTAGTATAGTCAAGTGGCTATCTCATAGCTATTTTCTATTTTTTCAATACTCAACGAAATGTCGTAAATCCGTAAGAATAAGCCTTTTTAGGATAATAGTTTAGTTGCTCAAAGCTGCTCATAAAGTCCTTACAAAAACTGGACTGGTTTCTCTTCCTATAATACAAATGCATTGATGTTGCAACGTAACTCTGTGGCCATTTTGAGGCCACAAAAATCTGAAATGTTGCCAAACTGATCAGCAACTATTATCGATTGGTGGTAGTTTTAACATTTACGTCCCCATCCATCTTTGTATCATTTTTATACTTCATATACTTCACTTTTAAATACGCTTTAGTCAAATTGTGCCAATTCTACTCCTTTGTAGTTTCTCTTTTCTTTTTTTTATTCTTTTTACCATTTATTTCACTCTCTTGACTGATGTTTATGAAGGTTGAACTGTGCGTTTTATACTTATTGCTATACTTCAGTTTTTATTCCTTCCCTATGCTCTCAACTTTTATTTGACTCTCTTTTTTACCTGTATCAAAGCTCAGAAAGATTTGTTTGATACCTTTACTAGAGGAGGGAGATATATTTATTGAAAAATTCCTTTTTTGGTATTTTCTTTGAAAAATAAAAAACGTCGAATTTTCCCCCTACTCCTAGAATCTGAGATATACATTTGACCCCCCTCCCCCTAAATACTCTCAACTGACGCCATTGAGCATCCATTACCCTACATATTTGGCTATGTTTAACCTCCCCGGATGTAATATGGAAAAAATAATTGACACCATTGAGCATCCATCATCTGATATACCGTGCTATGTTTAACTTCCCCGGATGTAATATATAAAGGACGACTATATATACTTGTCCAGTCGCATTCTTGCAGATATTGTTGAAACACTGTTAGCTGAGACGCTGAACTACGCTTATCAAACAGTTCGTGGTAACGACCTGTAGTAAGGAGCGACCCGGCTCAATAGTAACCAAAACTCTAAAAAATGGAATTTTGACATCAATAGCTACATCAAAAGAATCGCATTTTAGTACTGATTTTAAATATATAAATTTAATCAAGTTTAGTCTTACCCATCAAAAGTTACGAGCCTGAGAAAATTTGCCTTATTTTAAAAAATAGGGGGAAACACCCCTTAAAAATCATAGGACCTTAACGAAAATCGTATTATCAGATTCAGCGTATCAGAGAACATAATTGTCTAAGTTTCAAGATCCCATCTACAAAAATATGGAATTTGTTTGTTTTTTGTTTTTTTTTCCAGGGGTGATCGTATTGACCCAGTGGTCCTATAATCTTGCGAGAGGGCTCATTCTAACGGAAATGAAAAGTTCTAGTGCCCTTTTTTAGCGACCAAAAAAATTGGAGGGCACCTAGTCCCCCTCCCAAGCTAATTATTTTCCTAAAGTCAACGGATAAAAATTCTGAGATTTTATTCAGCGTAGTCGAAAAACCTTATAACTATGTCTTTTGAGACGACTTACTCCCCCACAGTCCCCGTGGGAGGGGCTACAAGTTACGAACTTTGACCAGTGCTTGCATATAGTAATACTAATTGGGAAGTGTAAGGACGTTTTCAGGGGGATTTTTAGGTTGGGGGACAAGAGGGGGATATGCTTGGGGAACTTTCCATCGAGGAATTTGTCATGGAAGAAGAAAATTTCCATGAAAGGAGTGCAGGATTTTCTAGCATTATTAAAAAAAAAAACAATAAAAAAATAAATACGAAAAGTTTTTCAACTGGAAGTAAGGAGCAGCATTAAAACTTAAAAAGAACAGAAATTATTACGCATATGAGGGGCTCACTATTTCAACTGATTTCAACTGTTTATTCTACGGCCTTTGTGATTCAGGGGTCATTCTTAATGAATTGGGACAAAATTTAATCTTTAGTGTAAAGAGCGAGGTACTGACGAGGGGATGAACCCCTCATATATGTAATAAAAACATGAGATTACAAAAGCTCGGAATTTGTCATGGAGGAAGAAAATTTCCATGAAGGGAGTGCAGGATTTTCTTGCATTATTAAAAAAAAAATGAAAGAATAAATACGAAAAGTTTTTTCAACTGGAAGTAAGGAGTAGCATTAAAACTTAAAAAGAACAGAAATTATTACGCATATGAGGGGCTCACTATTTCACTGATTTCAACTATTTATTCTACGGCCTTTGTGATTCAGGGGTCTTTCTTAATGAATTGGGACAAAATTTAATCTTTAGTGTAAAGAGCGAGGTACTGAGGAGGGGATGAACCCCTCATATATGTAATAAAAACATGAGATTACAAAAGCTCGTTACGTAAGCTAATCTATAAGTTACGTTTATCTTTTACTAATTAAAACATTCGTAAAAAATTTAAAGTTTCAGTTGCCTTTTTAAGTAACCAAAAAATCGCAGGGCAACTAGGCTTCCTCCGCCGTTCCCTTTTTTTTCTCAAAAATCATTCGATCAAAACTATGAGAAAGCCATTTAGACAAAAAAAAACTTTCAAATTTCGTGTTAATTATTCCTCTGCGGAGACCCAAAATCAAAACATGCATTGATTCAAAAACTTTCAGAAATAAAATGAAAAAACAGGTTTTTTTAGCTGAAAGTAAGGAGCGAAATTAAAACTTAAAACGAACAGAATTTACTTCGTATATGAAAGGGGCTGCTTCCTCATGAACGCCCCGCTCTTTATGCTAAAGTTTTTTACTGTTTTAAAAAGCAGAGTTGAGAGAAAGAGTCAAACTTTTGCGTTTGTTGGTACATTATGAACTTTCTAAAAATATTTATTGGTTTTACTGTCGCAAAACTGGAAAAACTGACATATTTTTTTTCAATTTTTAGGCTCAAAACGTCCAAAATATGGACGGAATATCATTCATGTGAATTCTGCTTGAGACCTAACTTTGACTAGGCTTGACTAAATCTTTTAAACCAGCACTGCTTAATGATTAGTTTAGAAATAAGAATGAAATCTTTAACAATCTAATGTTCAAGTAACAAAGCATTGCTAAAACCAGTTTCTACATTTGAGCAACAGAATTCATGTACAACTACCATTTCTCTAAAAAAATAGAATAGGTTATTCCACTAGTAGATGAAGAACTAAAGAATTATTACTAAAAGTCGGTATGTGCAATAAAGTGCTTGTGCACGCGATTTTTTTTTCTCTTCATTTATTTCTTGCTTCAGCTAGTGAATCACTACACATCTACTTAGCGAATCACTGCCTAGTATTATTGCACACCTACATTTTGAATTACTCTCTAGTGAATCACTACGCATCTACATAGCGAATCATTACTTAGTGAATCACTAGACACCTGCATTTTGAATTACTGCCTAGTGAATCACTACACATCTACGTAGCGAATGACTACCTAGTGAATCACTATATAGGGAATCACTACTACGTTTTAGACTAGATATAGCGTAAAGTGTTTGCTGTCACCTCGTGATAAACAGCTGAAATCTATCTGTGATTCTGATGTGATTTTGATTTATAATTACGTTTATAATTATAAACATATTTATAATTACGTTTATAATTATAAACATATTTATAATTATATTAATTTTTTATAGTTTTATGCAATTAAGTCATAATTTACAATTTATAAAATTATAAGATTATACGATTTATAAAAAAATATAATGTTTATAAGATGTATAGACAATTATAAGATTTCATATACAGTTAAAGTTTATCCAGTGATTGCATTTTTCGCTAAATAATTTTATTATTAATAATTTATATTAATATTAATTAATAATATTAATAATTAATATTAATATTAATTAATATTAATAATTTATCCGGTTCCCCATTTCTTTCATATAATAAGAAGGAAAAACTGCAATTCATTGAGAACTTCATGGAAGCTGCATTAGCTTCAAAATCTTTTTTACTTCATCCGTTCTAACTAATTAAAAAGAATTCCAAACGCCCAAATTTATGAAAATCTTCAACATCTTTTTTCTCCATCCGTACTAACTAATTAAAAAGAATTTAAAATGTCCAAATTTATGAAAAATCTTCAAAATCTTTTTTACCTCATCCGCACTAACTAATTAAAAAGAAATTAAAACGCCCAAATTTATGAAAATCTTCAAAATCCTTTTCACTTCATCCGTACTGACTAATTAAAAGATTTCAAAACGCCCAAATTTATGAAAATCTTCAAAATCTTTTTTACTTCATCCATACTGACTAATTAAAAAAGAATTCAAAACGTCCAAATTTATGAAAATCTTCAAAATCTTTTTTACTTCATCCGGACTTACTAATTAAAAAAGAATTCAAAACGCCCAAATTTATGAAAATCTTCAAAATCTTTATCCGTACTAACTAATCAAAAGAATTCAAAACGCCCAAATTTATGAAAAATCTTCATAATCTTTTTTACCTCATCCGCACTTACTAACTAAAAAGAATTCAAAACGCCCAAATTTATAAAAATCTTCGAAATCTTTTTTACTACTTCCATACTGACGAATTAAAAAAATTCAAAACGCCCAAATTTATGACCATTAAAACTACTGAGCTCATCAAAAATCAGAACTAAATGGAGTCTTAAATTTTAACACTTTTTCGGAGATAAATGAAAAAAGTTTAAGTTTTTCTGCTAGCCTTGATATATCGCCTTAAATGTGTCTCAACTACTGCGGGGGGAAATATTACAAGATGCGAGCAGGAAAATATCTACATTGGACAAATTTCTCATTTAGGCTAAATAAGGTTAAATATCTTCGATTGTGAGTCATATTTACGAAACTAGATTTCCAAATTATTGTCATTGTTTTGTCTCAAAATTTTTGTCGGATATTACAGAAACTCTTGTCATGTTCCTTCTATTATACCTAAATAAACGGTCTTCCTCTGGATCTTCAATTTTTCCTTTTAAATTTTGGTTTTATTATCCTTAAATGGATGTACTTTTTCTGGATTGTTAAATTTTGGTTTTTGTATTTTGACTAAAAATTTTTGTTCTGCTATACTTAAATAAAGGGACTCCTTCTGGATCGTTGGATTTTGTTTTTTTTTTGTAAATTTTGGTTCCAATATCCTCAAATTAACTCTTTTTGGATTGTTAAATTCTGGTTTTTGTATTTTGGTTTTAAATTTCAATGGTAAGTCAAGGGAATTCTCTGGATCATCAAATTTTGGTTTTGTAGTTTGGTTGTGAATTTTGTTCTCTTATGCATAAATGAAGGGACTTTTTCTGAATCGTCAAATTTTGGTTTTTGTAATTTGGTTGTAAATTTTGGTTCTATTACACTTAACTAAAGGAACTTTTTCTCGATCGTCAAATTTTGGTTTTTAAATGTTGCTTATAAATTTTGGTTTTATTACACTTAAATGAAGGGACATTTTCTGGTCATCAAATTTTGGTTTTTCTATTTTAGATTAAATTTTGGCTCTTTTTTTCTTAAATAAAAGCACTTTTTCAGGATTGTTAGATTTTGGTTTTGTATTTTGGTTGTATATTTTAGTTATATTATAATTCAATCAAGGGAATTTTTCTGAATCGTTAAATTTTCAATTTTGTATTTTGTTTTCAAATTTTGGCTTTTGTGTGTTGGTTCTAAATTTCTTTCTCTTTTATACTTGAATCAAGGAACTTTGTCTGGACTGTCAAATTTTGGTTTTTGTACCCTAATACTGAGTTATAATTAGTTTTGTTTTGTCTTAGGTATAGGAGTATCAGCTTACCCCGTAATTCATCTTGCCAGCAACGGTTTCTTGGTCGGAGATCTTAGTGAGTCTTGTGCCATTTTAGCTTAAAATTCAATAGCATGTTTGGACATAAAAGGTCAATGCAGCTGAACTTAAGGCGCTTTTTAACCTTATCGCTCTTTCAGTCTTCATCTTTTGTTTCGTCTTCCTTTTATGAATTCTATTCACAGTCTAGTTTATATTTTAATTTGTTATGCTTTTTAATCAAATAATTTGTTTTATTTATGAATTTTTACGAATGAATAAAAGGGTAATAGATTGGCAAATATAGGAAAAAACTGAAAAAACTGTTCTTCGGTCTTGTGCTACCCAACTTATTTTTAACCTTAAAAATGTTTTTTTACTATTATTAACTATATTATATTGTTATATTCACTATATGACTATAAAGTAATAAACTGTATTAACTGTAATAAAAACTTAATTTTTAACCTTAAAAATATATTGCCAAAAAAAAGTGAGATCTCTGCTACCTCATGTCTCTTAGGTAGCTGCCTCTCTTGGTGTTATATCGCAATCTTAGGGGTTATATTTTGCATGTCAAGGCAAGGAACAAGGAAGCGAACGGCTTTAAATTTTTTTCTTTTTTTCAATATATTCTATTTTACATTTTTATACAACAACATCATTTTATAATGCATTTTAGAGTTCCAAGGAACGTTCACAAATACGTTCAGAAGTTCAGAAGTTTAAAAGTTCAGTAGTTCAGAAGTTTAAATGAACCAATGGTCGATGCGTGCTAAATATGGAATGGGATGATGGGCTAAAGGATTTAGTATTCTACGGAAAAATTTTTATTTCTGCTTATTTCATCTTGGTTTTGGTTTTATTTATTTCTGATGAGAAAAAATGGACACTTCATTAAATTTTGAATTTATATCATGTTTTTTTATTTGCAAAAGTTTGGCTAAACAAAAACTAAATTTTCAAAATTTACCTTTATTAAAATGAAGATAAAGTTGGATGATGGCCTTACGTTTTTTCAGGAGACTTTCTTATCATTCTCTCTCTCTTTCTCTCTCTCTCTCTCTCTCTCTCTCTCTCTCTCTCTCTCTCTCTCTCTCTCTCTCTCTCTCTCTCTCTCTCTCTCTCTCTCTCTCTCTCTCTTTTTTTTTTCTTTCTTTCTTTCTTTCTTTATTAATTTCTTTCTCTTTTCTCTCTCTCTGAGTAAAGAAAAAATGTAACGTGTGTATAGTTCTACGTAGCTTCCTGTAAATACGCTGGCTTTTAAGCTGCTGCTATCAGGCAGCAGCTAATGCACCTGGCAGCGTTGTAGAAAGTTATTCCTCAATCCTATTTAGCCTTTTGGCGCTCCAGTCAAGTAGCTGCACATAGTATTGGTGGCACTCTGGCACTATTTAAGTGATCATGATAATGTGTGATGATGTGTGGGAACCATGTTTTGGTTTCCCACCGCAGTTAAGGTCTCTGTAACATATCAAAATCATCTGTTGCTGGAATAGCCAATTCGTTTTATCTTGAAGTTATTTAGTTGAAAAATTGACCTGCTAAATTCCGATCAGGATAATTTTTGAAATATATTGCAAAAAACTTATTTTGTGATAGATTATTTTATTATCTTCGTTCAGTCTGTTTCGATGGCAACATAAAAAAAACGATCTTCTTTTACTGCTAGTGATTTGAATAATTCCAAAACTCGAAATCCATTCCTTTTTAGATTTCACTTTTTTCATGTAGCTGTTCATAATCTTATACATACTGTGTTGATTGCACTATTGCTGAATTGATTTGAATGATTTGATTGAGGTGATTTGAATGATTCAATATTTGAAATCTTCTATTTTCCATGGCACTTATTTTATTTACCTGTTTATACTGTGGTGGTGGCAGCATTCTTCTTGTGAAGGTTTTTTTAAGCGATTTTTTATGTTTCTTTGCTTTTAAAGTTTTTTCTACCAAAGACCACGAAATTGCATATGTTCTTTTTCTTTAAAAATTGTATTCGTGACTTTTCATAATTTTTTAAGATATATGGTTGTTTAAGTTTCTGCTTAACCAATTTAAACAATCAGATTAATTTTCACTGTTCATGGTACATTTAAGCAAAATTTATGGATGGATTTGATCATACTGCCTAATTTTTTGCTGTTTCGAATGATAAAGGGTCTTTGTCAGATCTATATTTTTACCAGATAAAAATTTTGAATTTTTATCATTCTAGCGCTCTACATATGACATTTTTTTTTCTGGGTTTTTCAGCCAATATTGTGTCCAGCTCCAGTGCTATATTCAGTCGTAAGATATTGTTTCTAATACAGGGCCCAGGCAAGGCTGCCATCCGGTGACAAAAAATCACTATTGATTTCCTGGTTTATTTAGTGATTTTTATCAATAATTTAGTGATTTTTGTTGAAATTTAGAAATTTTTCAGTTTTGACAATATAAAAAATCACTAGTAATAGTGATAAATCACTAGGGGTGGCAACATCGGGTCCAGGGCTCAATTCCTGCTACCGCAAGGTTAGGTGGCAGGCTTGCTACCTGTCTCTGAAAAAAACTTAAACGTCGATTTGACGTCCGATTCGGCTTAAGTACCTTTTTTCTTGTGCATTGCTGCTGCATCACATAGGTCTTCATCTTATAACCAAAGGCTTTAGTGTGGATGACAGGGGGAGTGTAATGTTTCTCAGATTATACTTTTATGAAACTCAGGCACCTATAAATAAAGCATATAAGCAAAAGCGACACAAGCAAATAAACCAAAGTAAGCAAGCAAAAGAAAGTAACATCACATATTACTACATTCTCTTTCTCCCAAATGCGTTTATTTTTCTTGCACAATAGCTTTAAAGAGGTGCGTTTGGCTCACACCTCTTTTCACCGCTACGAACGCAAGAGGAAGCAAAAAAAAAACAATACACCAGAAAATCAACATCAATGTAGAGAATGAAACTTCACGGTCAGACGGCGCTATGCTGCGTTTTCGCCTGTTCATGAAAACAATGTTGATAAGCACTGGTACACTTCTAGCTTGCCCTTATTATAGCACTATCATAGATTCAGGAGAGAGGGCGGCTTCACTATCCTGCCTGCTTGCGTCACGGTTGAGCAGGAACTAGGTGGCATCTGTAGGATGGTGGGTTTGCTGTGATTTTAGGGAATTGGGATATTTGCAAATTGTCCATTCTCAAGGGGTTCAGTACTTTGGTTCAGTGTGGGGCTTGATTGTGGGATATGAAGTGGCCTGATATGCAGCCTATTCCTTCTTAAAGCCGTGCCCGTTTCGGGCAAAACCCAGTATGACCTGAGGATAGCTGCCGAGCTAACCACTTGGGCGCTCTCCCAGATGCCATCTGGATGTATTTCTAGGACGTACTGTGTCACCTCAATGGAGTGGTCTCAGTAGCTTTGTGTGCAGGTCATGGTACGCCCTCTGCTGCGCTTGTGCTGCTTGGTGGTGCTGGACGAATTTAGGGGTAAATACGAACTTCTTGACCAGTTGCTTAGGCACACATGAGATGGTGGATCACATGGCCCATCAACAACAGTGAGGGAGTAGCGAATCTATCCACTGGAGTATTCCTGTAGTCGCGAAGTCCTAGATAAGGGTCGTCGCCTGTTTCCACAGCCTTTTCATAGTCTGCTTGCACGTCTTGACTGTTTTCTCATAAGGCCGTTTGATTGTGGGAAGTGAGGGTTTGAGATCTGATGTTGGATTCCCCAGCCCTCTGTGAATTTTTGAAACTCGGGTAATGTGTGCTGAGTAGCATTGTCTGACATGAGGGAGAAGTGTATGCCATGTCTGGCGAAGTGTGCTTTCAGTTTTGAGATGACCTCGCTTGTAGTCATATTTTTCAGCTTGTCCACTTCAAAGAACCTGTTGTGGTAGTCAACAAGGATCAGGTAGTTTGAACCTTTTCAGGTAAAGATGTCTATAGCAATGTGCCTCTTGGGTAGCAACAATATATCTGTGGATATGAGGGGCTCCTTCTGGTTGCTGTTTCCGACTTTCTGACATGCAGAGTATCTTAGAACGATTCTTTCATTGTCTGCATTCAGGCCTGGCCAGTAGACGATCATTCTTGCTTCCTGTTTCGTTTTTTCAATGCCGAAGTGGCAAGTGTGTTACTGGTTCAGAATTTTTGAGGTCAGCTTTTCAGGTACAAGTATTCTTTCTCCCTTGAGGATGAGGCCGCCGTCAACTGTTAGTTCATATTTTATTGTCCAGTAGGACAAGAGATCATTGCTGCAGAGCTTCCGAGTTTTTGGTCCTCCAATTTTGATAGTATTTGTTAGTTGGCTGAGCTGGGGGTCTTTGCATTTTTCTTTTGCAATTTCTCCTAGCTTTGCATCACTGACCGGAAGGAATCTCAAAATCTGATGGATGTAGATTTTGAACTCTTGATGTAATATCTCATCGGTGTCTGGCAAATGTAGCCTAGACCGAGTGTCGGCAACTGGAATGTCAGTGCCAGGTCGGTAGGTGAGCGTCAGGTCATAAGGTTTGATCTGTAGCAGCATCTGTTGAATTCTTGCTAGTGCTTTCTGTAGGGGCTTGGAGACTATGTTTTCCAGGGGCCTGTGGTCAGTTGTGGCATTCATTTTTCTGCCACAGAGATAGTGGTGGAAGTGCTAACAACCAAATACAATTGCATATAACTCCTTCTGTAGTTGAGAGTACTTCTGCTCAGTCTTGTTCAAGGATCTAGAGGCATAAGCAGTGACATTGTTAATACATGACAGGTATGCTCCGAGACCGTGGGAAGAGGTATCAACTGTGAGATCAATGGAGCTGCATGATGGGTCAAAGAAAGATAGATTTGACACTTTTATTTTTTTATTTCCCTCGGGGCTTCTTGGTGTTTTTCTCCCCAGATCAACTTGTTCTGTTTTGCATGTCACGAAGTTCCTTGTTTGTTGAGGAGAGGTTTGGTATTTATTTGGCTAAAAAGTTTAGCATGCCAAGAAGAGTAGCTAGCTCATCGTTGTTGGTTGGGCTGGGTATTTCGTTGATGGCTCTCAGCTTTTCGGGGTCAGGTTTTAATCCTCTAGCGCTGACGATATGTCCAGAGTATGGTACACTGTACATTTTTCCTTGTTTAACCGGACACCGTGTATTCTTGCTCTTTCTAGGATAGCAAGGAGGCAATTTTCGAGCTCTTCAATTGTTGCTGCGTAGATTAATAGGTCATCAACAATCACCACAAAACCTTCAAGACCTTCAAATGTTTCTTCAGTTTTCCTTTGGAATTCATCTTGGGCTGGTACTGTCCCAAATGGCATTCTTTTGAAGCCATATCTGCATAGATAGTGTTGAAGGTTGTCATAAGGGAAGCTTCTGTGTCTATAATGAGTGACCGATAGCCCGATCTGGCGACCATCTTGCTAGAGTACTTGGCTCCTTGTTATTATATAGTTGCGTCTTAAAGTGTAGGTGTGGGATAGAATGGGAGCATGATTGCCTTGTTCAGATCAGTGGGTCTATCTCAGACTGCCATCTTTTTTTCAACAGTTACTATTGAATTTACCCATTCTTTGGGTGTGGTAACTTCTTCAATGATTCCTTCTTGTTCCATTCGATTGAGCTCCTGTTTTTTGTGTATCTCAAAGAGAAGACTTTCTGGCTGGATGAACTTTCGGAAAGGCACCTTCTTTCAGGTGGAAGTAGTATTCACCCTCAAGTTTTCCTATGCCTTGGAATACATCTTTGAATTGTTCAATAGTGTTAATATTTGTCTTTTGGGTTTGTTCACATTCAGGACCAGTTTGAATAGATTCAGATCAATACTTAAGATCAGATCAGGAACCTGGCATAGGAACAGAATCTATTTCGACTGTATAGAACTGCAGCTTGAATGGTACTTGAGATTGGTAGCTGCCCATGACCTGACATGTTCCTCTGACTGGGATTCTTGATCCACAGTAGCTTGTTAGTTTTTGGGCAGTTGGTTTGATTTCTGGTGGTGGTTTTATGGTGTCAAAGTACTTAACAGGAAGTATATTTGCCTGAGTCCCAGTGTCCAGTTTGAATTGTTTAAGTTCAGTGTGATAAATGCCTCATCTCTGCTGTCTGACTGATCCACCATATGTAGAAACACCTCGTCTGTTGGTTGTACCTGTCAAAATGTTAACGCCTTTTGCAATTTTGCGCAATCGAGCAAAGTGGTTGAGTTTGTTGCACTTGGTGTTTCCCTTAGTTGGGCACACGTGGGCTGGAGAATATGCTCCTCCACAGAAGTAACACTCCCTAGGTTTTCGTTCTGTTTTGTGTCTTTCATCTTGCTTAGGTGGTTTTTAGCGTTTGCTTTTCTGGATAGCGTCAATTTCTTTTTTTATCTGAAATTCCTTTCCTTCAAATGTTCGCAACTGTGACTGGGCTATTTCGTATGGACGGCACTTCTGCTCGGCAATTTGTAGAGCAAGAGATTTTCCTTCCACGATCAGACGCTCTCTGATTCGTGTATCTCTGATGCCAACACTATACAATCTCTCATTATTTTGTCAGGGCTGGTATATGCACAAGGTTTTACCAGTCTCTTCAGTTTTGTTATGAAGTTTTCCACACTCTCGTTTTCTAACTGTTCTCTCTTGCGGAATACAAATCGAACAAACAAGCTGTTTGCCCTTAGTGTAGCATATTCTCTGAATTTTGTAAGGTATGGTTGAGTTTCGTTATTTTCTTGATCCGCGAATGTGAATGTTCCAAAGATTTTGCGTGCCTTGTTACCTGTCCAGATTAGGAGGTATGCACACATTAATTTTTCTGTCTTTCCTGAAAGTGGTCCATCAAACATTAGATTTACGTATTTCTCAAATCTACTCCATTCATCTGCCAGGCGTGGGGCATTCCAGTTGATGCTTGGTTGTTCAACATCCATGGTGAAGGCTGTCTTCTTGTCTGTGGTTACTTAAAGGTTGATTATTATCGTTAGGTTGATTGGTGATTGCACTTCTGACTAATGTTTTTGAGATCATAATTTTATTAAACCCAGGCACTTATAAATAAGAATATGAGCAAAAGCAACAAAAGCAAATAAACAAAAACAAGCAATTAAAAGAAAGCAACATCACATATTGCTAGAGGCAGGAGAGAAGGGGCATGATAAGTATCGGTACCTAGGTACACTTGTTTACAAGTTTGTCGAGTGTTTTGGCTGCTATAAATGAACGAATAAGACAATTCTATTTATCCATTTTAGTTTTCGAGTAGATACATATGAATTGGGCATGTATCCACTATCTCAAAGCACAGCCGCTTCTTTTGAAGCAGCTGGAAGAACTGTTCAGGCAGATTCCTCTGCTCCAGCACCATTCATCGTTCCAGCTGATACTTTAGTTGTTACAACTAATGATTAACCGGCTTTTTCTGCGATAGAAACTTTTTTTTTTCTATCAATGTTACCAGCTGAAGAACCTTTTTCAGTGAAAGCTTAACGAGTATATCCATGCTTTGTCTCCTCGTTTTAACGGTGGCTTTTCTTTCAAAGAAAGACATAAAATCGTTGTTGTTCCCATCAACGTTCCCGTTGTTCCCATATTGTTCCCACTGTTGTTTGGAATTGACAGTCTAGTCCCTGCTTCGCAATCTGGGGTTACGAAGTCACTATTTCTGTTGATGCCAGTTCACCTATCCTATATCTTTGAAGTCTTTAATTGTTTATCTTTATCTAGTTTTGTCATTAGGTCCCTAAATTCTTGACTTCTGCACAATTAACAGAATGGTATGAAACTGCGTATATATTATGACGAAAGCCCGAAACTTGATGAATGTTGACATTCACCGGTGAAAGTCCAAAATAAGGATATTTGACAGATATTTCGGACATAAACCAAGTGACTATGTGTTTGTTGACATTCACCAAGCACTTATGATGAATGTTGAGCATTTCTGAGATTTATATTTCTATGATTCTAACCTATATCTGAGATTTATAACCTAACCTTTTACCATTAAACCTTGCATAAGACTCACAAAGCTGACTAATCAAGTAATTAATTTCTTAATTTTTTAATTACTGGACAGTAATTAAATAATGGGAATACATGTCGGTTTTATTGCTCTTTTGTTCGTTGTTTTTATTTATACTTCCCTGATCTGATCTTTATGCAACATACATTATTTATTGTATTGATCTTTTCAGCACTGTTAAACCTTTAACGAATCAACTTCGGTTTGGTAAGCTCTCCCTTGAGGAGGAGCTACGACCAAGTTTAGAGGATTCATTGAATAGTCGACATCTCATTGACGATAGTCTCATTGGAGAGTAAGTGATTTTTTTTTTTTTTTTTTTTTTTTTTTTTTTTTTTTTTTTTTTTTTTTTTTTTTTTTTTTTTTTTTTTTTTTTGACAACTCGTTTTTTTAATTTTCAACCTCTCAAGATAAAAATAGAAAAAATCTAATAATTTTGCCCTTTAAATTTCATTATTTTTTTATCCGGGTCACTTGTTCATTTTCAACCGCTCAAGACAAAAATAGGGAAAATAGAATAATTTTGCCCTTTAAATCTCATTGGAGAGTAAGTTTTAAAACCTAAAACGAACAGAAATTACTCCATATATGAAAGAGGCTTTTTCCTTCCTAAACGCCCCGCTCTTTACGCTAAAGTTTGTCCCTTCCTCACAACTCTACTTTTTATAACAATAAAAAAAATTTAGAGTAAAGAGCGGGGCGTTTAGGAGGGAACAGCTCCTTTCATATACGGAGTATTTTCTATTTGTTTTAAGTTTTAATGTCGCTCCTGACTTTCATTTGAAAAAACTTGTTTTGTTTTTTTATTTAATTTCTGAACTTTTTGAATTAATACATGTTTTGATTTTGCCTCTCCGCACATGAATAATTAAAACGAAATTTGCATATTAATTTTTTTTGTGGCTAAATGGCTTTCTCATAGTTTTGATCGGACGATTTTGAGAAAAAAAGGGTGGGGTAGGAGGCCTATTTGCCCTCCGATTTTTCGGTTAACTCTAGAACTTTTAATTTTTTTACGAACGTTTTTACTAGTGATAAATATATGTAGCTTACGAATTAACTCACGTAACGAGCTTCTATATTCGTATATTTTTGTTACGGATATGAAAGGGTTCGCCCCTCGTCAATACCTCGCTCTTTAGACTAAAGCTTAAATTTTATCCCAATTCTTTAAGAATGACCCCTGAATCACAGAGGTCGTAGAATAAATAGTTGAACTTACAAAAAATACTTTAATGTAAAGGGCGAGGTATTTAGGAGGGGATGAACCTTTTCTGCTTATTTTAAGTTTTAATCCTGCTTCTTATATCCAATTGAAAAAACGTTTTCATATTAGTTTTTTCATTGTTTTTTTTAAAGTATGCTATAAAATCCTGCGGCCCCTTCATGGAATTTCTCTTCCTCCATGATAAATTGTCCATGGAAAGATCAACCGACGTAGCCCCCTCCCCTTGACCCCCTCCTCCCAACCAGAAATAATCCCCCTGAAAACGTCTGTACACTTCCCAATAAACATTTCTATATGTAAACAATGTTCAAAGTTTGTTACTTGCAGTCCCTCCTTCGTGGACTATGGAGGAGTAAGTCACCCTCAAAGACATAGTTATCAGGTTTTTCGACTATGCTGAACAAAATGGATATATCAAAATTTTGATCCGGTGACTTGTTGAAAAAATGAGCGTGGGAGGGGGCCTAGGTGCTCTCCAATTTTTGGGTCACTTAAAAAGGGCACTAGAACTTTTAATTTTCGTTAGAATGAGCCCTTTTGCGACATTTTAGGACCGCTGGGTCGATACGATCACCATTGAACAAAAAAAAACACGCACCCGTAATTGGTTTTCTGGCAAAAAATATGAAATTCTGGGATTTTATTATTTTTGTTAAGATACTATGACGTTTAAGGGGTGTTTCCCCTATTCTCTGAAATAAGGTGAATTTTCTTAGGCTCTTAACTTTTGATTGGCAAGACTAAATTTGATGAAACTTATCTATTTAAATTCAGCACAAGAATCCAATTCCTTTGATGTATCTATTTGTATCAAAATCCCGTGTTTTAAGAGTTTTGGTCACTATTGAGCCGGGTTGCTCCTTACTACAGTTTATTACCACGAACTGTTTGATGAACAGAAAACTGGGAAGTAAAGGAGAGTTGCTTCCGGAATGGTGTTGAAAAAATAAGAGCACTAAACAAAATGTAATTATGTTGTTCTGTATGAATATCGTTGTTTTTACTGTGATACTTTAGTTTATCTGCTGATAACGATCACTGTGTATGTAACCGAAATACCCAGAGATTTTGTCTTTGTTTTCACTGTGATAAAAGGAGTTATCCCTATTTGAACGGGTATTTGTGCATTTTTTTTTTGTTTTGCTATTTTAACCCACCTCAGTCTTATTAATTTTCTACCGCCCAAGAAAAAAAATACAAAAAATCTAACAGTCTGTTTTAGCTCTAATCCTGTTCCTCCGTCGGGAACACTCCATTGGTTCCTGACTTTCATTTGAAAAAAAACTTGTTTTGTTTTTTTCTTTAATTTCTGAACTTTTTGAATTGATACATGTTTTGATTTTGCCTCTCCGCACATGAATAATTAAAACGAAATTTGCATATTAATTTTTTTTGTGTATAAGTGGCTTTCTCATAGTTTTGATCGGACGATTTTGAGAAAAAAGGGGTGGGGTAGGAGGCCTATTTGCCACTCCATTGGTTCCAATTTTTAGAGGGCCATGTTTGTAGATTCCTCCCCCCCCCCATCCCTTTTGTAGGGGCCGTTTTTTGTGTCTTTGTATGCACTATATTCATTGCACTTACTCCAAATGTATAGCTCTGCGTAATAAACCCCGCTAATAAAATTTATTCATATTGAATTAAACAAACTCTAAATATATGACACAGGATCTTAACGAAAGTTTCTTGGCTTATAAGTGAGGGGAAAATACAAGGATAATTTAAACATCAAATCAGAAAAAAAAACTTCGAGGATTACTAGAACACTCAGGAAAAAAAACAGTCTATTCTAGTAAATTTTTCTTTTAACGGAAGGCCTCCCAAATGCGTGTTTTACTGATTTGTGTTTTATTCGTTAAATTTATTGTTAATTTATGTGGATTTCTTTTGTAGTTATTCTTCATCTGCTACTAATAGTCTTCCCTCGCCATCCAGTTCGACGCCAAGCTCTCCTGCATTGATTCGGGCTATTGTCAACAGGTAAATTGTTTTTTCCCTTTTGCACATTGTCTTTCTCCGTTGCATATTGACATGGAACTATCCGTTAAATTAATTGGTTATAATTGTTGCCTCGAATATGATATATTTAATTTTTCTGATCTTTTTGTTTCAATATAAATACATTATATAATTATATACATGAAAAAGAGTCTTATTTTGTTGTTAAGGG